>NW_022985416.1:72224-195153 GCF_010093625.1 Macroventuria anomochaeta | reverse complement strand
TCTCGTTGCGTAGTCCTGTTTGTTCAGTGTTGTTTTGCGAGTTGTTCATGGATCGTAACAGGAGGCGCTGCCCTGTCAGTTAAGGCTGAGGAGAGTGCTGTTACTCATGTGAGTGAGAGCGTGAGGAGAGCACCGTTGTCGTGTCGATTGACCGTGTGGAGAGAGCTGCAGGTTGACCGTGTGGAGAGCCGTTGCCCTGACGTGTGAGACGCAAGAGAGCCGTGGGCCTGTCAACCGAGCGAGTGAGAGAGCCGTTGTACTGTCAACTGACTGTGTGGAGAGCCGTTGCCCTGACGTGTGTCAGCGAGAATTGTGACACTTACCACCGGCGCAGCTTACGAGGTCTTCCCTGCCCTCAGCGCATACGGCATATCTAAGCTCGCTGCCTTCGAACTCATGACCTACATTGCAGCGGAAAACCCCAACATCGTGGCCGTTGCCCTACACCCCGGTATAGTGAACACGGAGATGACGACCGACTCCTTCAAGCGCTTTGCGCTAGACACGCCAGAGCTGGTAGGCGGGGTGGGAGTCTGGCTTGCGGGATGGGAAGGAGAAGACATTGGGTTTTTGAGTGGAAGATTTATAAGCGCCAATTGGGACGTGGACGACCTCGTTGCAAAGAAGGAGGATATTGTACAAGGCGAGCTGTTGAAGATGCACATCAACGCGAACCTAGGCACTGCCCAATTCGGTCAGTGAATGCGCGGCTGGCTACCTCTTGTATGATACGATTAGGGTAATCGACTGCTAGTTAAGATTTACAGCACTCATCGTGAACCGCTTCGCGCTACTGTGACTCTGATGAAAGTTTCTCGTATCAAAAAGTAGCTGAAAAGCAGGAAGTGTGGCACTCAACGTTGACGCGACAGCTCAACGGAGAATGCACGTTGCGTGAAGACCAGGCACTCAAACAACGGATGATGCACCCATACGATGAGGCAGAGTTGGGAAAGAGCCCTGCGATTCATGGGTTACACACTTCCTTGATCGCAACAAAGGCCGACTCATCTCATTGTGGACGACGCCCATGGAGACTGGACGCCACAAGGCTAATTCTGGATACAAGTACAGCCTATACTTTAAGCTTCTGCATGGCAAAATTCAACAATACAAGCTGGAACCTAAGCACACATTCAATCTTTGCAAGAGCATTGTATGGCCAGAAGCGCTTCAGGCAGTCACTTCACGACATTTGACTTTGGGGACAATAGCCGCATCAATACGAACTTTTTAAGAAAACCAACGTTAATACTATTGAAATGAGTGTATCAGGTACAGTGCATACCCCTAGGATTGCGCCTCCAAGTCTTGCATAAACTGCAATCGACAGCTCACCATTGGTCCAGATCTGCATCTGCGAAAGCGCTACCAACGCCGATTTCATCGAACCATACTTGTCTTGTACCCTGAGACCCTTCCATGCGGCCTTCATCACCCCATGCATTCGCATAAAGCCCTATACTAAAGCCGAAAGCTCGATTGTTGTCGATGGTCGTCGGAATATTAAATTGCTCGAGGACTTTGACGCCGTCAAACCATAATTTGAAGAACCCGGTGTTGTCCGACTTCCAGCTTGAATGGACGACGATCTTGTGCCATTGACCAGCGCTTACTGTGGCCACCTTTGGGAAAACGGTAAGCAGCTGAGCTGCTTTTGGGCACACAGTGCCATGTTTAACGCGAGTGTACAGTTGATTGCCTTGTAACCAGATCATTGTCGTAGGCATCCAGTCGTCGCAGCCCGAGTCGGTAAAATCAGCTATAAACTGCGCTATGTTGTAGCTCTGATCGCCACTAAAATCCCAGTCCTCTTGGAGCCGAAATGCAAAGCCGTAAAAGCCGGTGTCGCCGTTACGGTAAATGTTGTCCTTGCGAAGGTCGGAATGATATCTTCCAGCGTAACTGGGGTCATAAACCTGGGTACACTTGATGGCAGAGGGACTTTCAATAAAGACGTTGCTAACTTGCTGAACGGTCCCTTTGTTCTCTTGATTGATGTGGCTCCAACCCTGAGTGGTGCCTTTGTTGCTGAAGATTTGAGAGGCGTGGCCTAGGCCCAGAAGGAACACTAGCGTGCAACATAGACGAAGCATTGTATATAATATTCTCGAGATTTTGAGAGGTCCTAGAAGAATGGCAATATGACTCAAGAGTAAGGATGGGGTTGGTCGAGAAAGTTTTACAGAGCGCCCTGCTTATATACAAGAATATACAGTTGCTCTCCAAGCGTGGATCTTGGTGACCGATTACCGGTATGCGCAACCGACGCCTAATTCGAACGTACAGACTGGACGGCCCTGGACCCTTAACGTAATAGATCCCAGCTCGGGTTAGTGCTTATACAGATTATTCTACTGCTGTACTACCCACTCTGACTCCTAAGGATAATGGTCCGAAGCTTAGACGCAGCCACCAGCCCAACCACACAACTGTAGTCTCAATCGAGTTATATTGAACAGTCTCAAAACTAATTGTAACATATGTTCTTGAGGTGCCTAGTTATGGAGTCTAAAGGAGTTTCGATATAGGCGGCATGTCTTCCTACCATAGACTCATCGCTGCTCGCAGTTCCTAGTGATCGTAGCATCACTAGCTCAGCGTAGAGCTAGTGTCACAAAAATTCCACCGACTTGGTTCTGCGGCCACGAGTCCACGACCGGCAGAATGCTGATCCTAGCTGGCTCCATTCAAATACTGTATGCGGTAGGGTAGTGGGTAGACTGCCTCCCTACTGACTTTGAGGCACGGGTGTCCGTATTGCAAGCACAATATTAGTCAGCGAAATGGCGGTCTGCACCGAAAGGTAGTCTTTCAAGGAGCCGTCCGCAGGATGGTGTTCCCATGGAGCGCATGTCACTAACACTATTTCAAGGATACAAATACGAAAGGATGTCCAGGAAGCACGCTAGCGACTCCCACTAACCCCGACATGTGCATAGCATTAATTATGGTCGTTTCTCTAACAGCGTGAATTTCCATGGTTCGAAGGATTACCGAAGCCAATTGCGGTGACAATTGTTCTGCTGACGCAACGCACGGCCTAGCCCATAATTTGGATAATGTAGGCGAGACAAGATTGCTGCAGAGTCCAATACCGAAATCTTACCTCGGTGTACTCGTTTCATCAGCAATACTCTAAGTTAAGTTTGCTCTCTCCTATTTAGAGCTAGCGTGTCACTAGTCAAGAAGTCGCACTGAGGTACGAAGGGGCTCTATCCTTACGGACGAGTGGATTCGATCCCAATACGGTTCAGTAGTAACGCTTACTGAAAGTTAGTAATGCTTACATTGAAAGTGGTTGCCCCCTAATACTCAGAGCCAACGTACAATCGGTAATCGATGGGTTGATCATAGGTAACACACTTGTCAACAATCAAATATATTTGCAAATCTCCAAATTTCTTGGAGCAAATTGCCAAATCAAGTAAATCAAGTTTGAGGGGTTGATTTGATTTGTGGATTTGGAAGGATTTGATCGCTTAGCTGAAGTGGGTGGTATCGCCGGATTCCTGGTGTTGTGGTTGGCCAAAACCTACTAGTTGATCTACGTTACCTATGGCTCAACGCCACAATGCCTGTGAAGGACGCCGTTGCAGAAGCAGAGGCAGCATACCAAGACAAAGATATTTTGTATACAACGTTAGCTTAAAAAACATGGCTTAGTGCGCTTAACATTGATGCGTCAACTTAAGGGCAAAAGGGTGTCAAAAGAAGACCAGGCACTCAAACAACAACTACTCACTTACGTGCAAAAAGGATACATAGGATACGCCTGTATTGAGTCTGACTAATCCAGTACGCCATTCTGCTGTAAATGTACTTAGTAAGTTTAATGTACAATATGGTCCGTGAATAAATAGTGATAGATACGGTTCAATGTGGGCAAGCCCTGTCGAATGGAACAGGCTGACGCCAGTATAACTCCACCAAATTTCAGCTGACGCCAGCACAGGTCGATGTATATCTTAAGACTTGGAAGCAACCCATCTAGTGGGCTCCTGAGGCTACAACCGTACACCCATTCAAGTCTAGCGAGCCGTTATCGGGATGTACCGCTAACATCTATTAAGCTGGGTTAGTGGTAACTTCGGAGCGCATATCCATTCGGTTCGAAAACCCGGCTCCAGGATCCGCCAAAGTCAGTATCAAGCGGCCGGCATCGATCCACTAGCCGTCCTTTTGCATCGCTACGCTGAGGAGGAGTAGTCGAGCATATGGTAATTGGAACATTGAATCACCAAGCAATCCGGGAAACCATAGCATCATGAATGAACTCTTATGCACACCGCACTGGAGAGATGAGGATATGTATGCGCGTTTCTCCGTAGGAAGAGGTCTGGAACTGGAATCAATGTCTAGATACATGTTGAGATTTGCGCGATGTACACCACGAGTAGCATTATAACTCGTTTCATCCGACGATCTCAGGACCATCTAGGCTCGATCTATAGTGGTACGGTACAATCATTATCGCTAAGCGCGCACCACGAATATGGACGCTAGCCTCCTCCGATGAGAACATGACTCGCTAACATTCGCGCTAAGGTGGTGCAAAACATACGTAGGGTAGGTAGAGGCTACGGCTTTTTGGCTTACAGAGTACTAGCGCTGTAATCCCTGGCAAACAAGCACATAACCTTTGGCTCTCACTACACTACCATTTGCCGAATTGAGAAGAGTGGGCGCTAGTGTTGAAGTCATGTCTTAAGCAAAGCTCGTAGGCACTATTCGGTTCGTTTTCCGGGAAGAGCAGAGGTACAGAAAGCCGTCAGGGGTTGGCTTGACTATCGGTCGGGGTTATAATAGCCCTTGTAATAGTCAGGGGGTAGTCGTCTAGTCAAAGACCGTGGCAACTGGTAGCAATGAGTAGTACAGAGTATACTGTCTAGCTCGAGAGCTGGTGAGATTCCAAGAACAAAGTTGATTGATGAGGTTGAACAAGATGCCATAAGGGCAGCGTATCTACTTGCTATATACTTGGACTGGAGAGGGGTTGCTCGGGTTGCTTGGTACTGAGCATACTGATCATACGGAGTATTGCTGACGCGACCTAGCTGATCGGGTCGCTCGGTACTGAGTATACTGATCATACTGAGTGTCAATGGTGGAGAATGTGAGCGGAATTGTAACTTTTTTCGACAGCTATCTATGTGGTGTTATCTACCTGGAGATGAGCTGCGGGCGCTAGTGGAAAAGGGAAGGCGCGGAGCCCATGAGAGGCAGGAGGCAGTGCGGGTGCCTGGCTGACACTGAGCACTGCCGACGTGACCTAGCTGCTCGGTACTACAGTCCCTCAATCCTCTCGTATCGTCGCGTAGTCCTGTTTGTTCAGTGTTGTTTGCGAGTTGTTCTTTGATCGTAACGGCTAGGTTCCAGAGGGTCAATCTACACCCCAAATTGGCGCGGAATGGGCAGAATGTGTATCAAACTCTGTCTGGTCCTCCCCTACTTGGATCTGGTCGCTATTTTGATTGATTATACCACGGCTTGTACTTGTCTAGCTTTCAAATTCGATACCTCCTACTTTCACAGCCATAAATAATCTTTCAGAGAGAACATGCATGTCTCTGCGATTATGCTCGCTGTATGTGTTGGGCAATGGATATTGAGGTTCACTGAAGTTGTATTGTACTCAAGCTGTGTGTTTATATACTGTGAATGAACGGAAAGAAGAACTGACCATGAAGCTGTTATGTTACTGATACTGTTTGAAGGAGTCTCGTCCAGTTGGTCCTTTTACTCAACCTCATACGGTACTGTAACACGACCTCTTACTATACTGCAACATTTATTGATCTGAAAGAGCTATTGGCTGGAATCGATCGAGACTATATAGTAGAAGGAAGTAGCAGTGAAGGGTTGGGGAAGCAAACTGAACTAACTGAATGAGCTGGACAATCAGTGCAGCGGTCCGCTGGCAAACACTGCGACGGTCCGCTAGCGAACGCTATCTGTGGATCCTTCTCCTGTGACAGTGTGGCATGTCAGTAACAACCTGCTAGAAGAACGGACAAACGTAGGCAGAGCATGTCTTTTTTTGTGCCTGTTCATTCAAGTGGACGATTCAACATTGCCTCATATAAATGACAGACAATACATTCCGCTCGCCTCATTTAGCCAACTGTACTCTCTAAGCGACACTATGACTTACATGACTTGTGGTAGTGTCAGCCACTTGATCTAACCCCGATTATTAACATGTATGAGAGAAGATCGAGGGAGAACTCAATCGATTGTGAGAAGATGTCTCAGAGTGTAAACATATCTGCTGTTACATAATCAGAAAATAAAACACACTACTCCTCAGTAGGCGTAGATGCTGACATTTGTCATAGCTCTTATCTGTGATAGTTCGTGAAGATGTGACAATTTCGCCAGGTGTTTTCTGCTTGAGTCCATTTTCTGGTCGCAATCCATGTTAGTTGTGATGATTGGCAACCTTCTTTGCAAGTGCTCTTTGCCCGAGCTCTTAGTACAACTTTCAGCCAATAAATCTAATATAGTGTATCCCACCACCGAACCCAAAAACCCACCGAACCCGACAAAACCTACCAAGACTATAGTTCCCTCTCTAATTCTAACATGTCTCAACAACGCAATACAATACCCTTTCAATACGAAGGTAGACCTCAGCTTGCTCTTCAGACTTATCGATCAGGAGACTTTTGTCAGTACCCGGGGAACGTTGTCTCAGTCCTATGGGTGGTTTGGATACTCTAGCTGAACGTTCCTAGGAAATCCCATTTCGCCTCGAATCACGACCAAACTGCCATAAGCTCTCCGCGACTGAAGAGGAAACGATGGTCCCATATATCCTCGACCTCTATTCGCGAGGATTCGCGCCCTGGCTGTGCGAGCTGGCAAATATGGCGGATAAACTGAGCGTTTTGACACGCATACAAAGCCGTTGCAGGTAGGGGGTACAGGCTGCTCATCTTAGACGGCCATGAGAGCCATCTCAACCAGGATTTTAGGGACTACTGCCTTGAACACAATATCCCCACCCTCTGTATGCCACCTCACTCATCGCATATCCTCCAGCCGCTCAATGTAGTCTGCTTCTCGCCGCTGAAGCGCAAGTCCTCCCAACGCGTCAGAGACTTCGCACGCCGACGTGTCTTCCGCATCAATAAGGAAGGCTTCCTGCCCGGTCGAAGCAGTGGGGAGTCTAGGAACCCGGCAAATTTACCACGTCCATACCTCGTCCTAGACTGACCTAGCTGACCGGACAAATGACAGAATGAGGGGGTTAAACTACTGGCTTCTACAGCTTCAGTAGTCTGGAGATCAAGACGGCCAGGGCGGCTTTCGCGAAGGCAGTATCGGCTCCTTTACCTTCCGCAGCACCTGGCGTGGATTTTGGGTACCAACCACAATGTAAGAGAAGTCAGCTAACGTGCTTTTCCACCCACAGTTAGTATCTTACTTTCCTAAGAACTTCCTTGCAGACGAGGAGTCGGAAGTGATGACAAATCTTGCTCGAGCAGATGATTGCATAACACCGTTTGTAAATATGGAGCAGTCAATCCGAACGTTATATCAGAAGACAGATTTAAAGCGGCGCGGCGGTGAATAGACAACTGCATCCACAAGCACGAAGGATGCCCTAGGGAGCCACCTGCGACCGTGTTAGACTTACCAAAGCGGCTGCTACAATTTCGCGTCGAGAAGATGGTCGGATCAGTGTGCGGCTTGTAGAAAGTGCCAGCGCTCATGGCGAGAAACGCTACGCCGCGCTCAGCTACGTTTGGGGTGTATGCAAGCAGTACATGACACTGACCGGTAACCTTGATGCACATTTACAGCGTATCATGGTCAGGAGTCTGTCAAGAACAGTGCGTAACGCTCTCGAATGTGCCGAGAAGCTTAGGCTACGCTACTTATGGGTTGACGCACTCTACATCATCCAGAACTCGGCGGGTGACAAGAGCGTGGAGCTCTTCCGCTTGGGGGAATTTTTAAGAACGCTTACGTGACCATCTCAGCCGCCGTTGCGAGAAGCTGCAAAAAGGGAATTCTGGGGCGGCGACCTCAGTTTGAGGCTATTGCCAAATCGTCCTTTATCATCCCCGTTTTTTGCCCGCCTCCGATGCAGACTCAGATAAAGCTATTGGAGGAGTCCAGGTCGGCCATGTCTGGCTGGAAGGCAGGGAAAAGGTGACAGCGACCACTTTGAAAGAGGAGCCCATCAGCAAGCGCGCGTGGACGATGCAGGAGACGTGGTTCTCCCCTCGGCTGCTCATACATGGCTTGCGTCAACTCCAATTCTGCTGCACAACTTACGCGCATTCCGATGGTAGATAGCCTTCCTCAGATCTCGTATATGATAGTAAAAAGAAGGCCATGTTCTGCGCTCTGACCAATCTCTCTCTAAACACAAACTCAAACCACGACAACTGTTGCAGTAAATGCAATAAGTGAATGTGTAACCGCGCAGGGCAGTAAGTCAGGGGTAACCGCGCGAAGCAGTAAAATCAGTATATTCTGTTGTGTGTTTTTCTGTGTTCTGTCTCGACACCCAGCGGGGTCTGTTTACATTACGTATCTGTCGTGCAGCCAGAAAGTGCTGTTGGAACAGGCAAGAGCACTGCACCAGCACACGTGGCAGACATGACCTCTTCACTCCATAAACCGTCACAACAACCGTAGCACACAAATGGATCTGTGGTGCAAGCTGATCATTGAGTATAGCACGCGCGACCTGAGCGGTCATGCCGACAAACTCAATGCTATCGCTGGCCTTACTCTCGCAGTCAGTGGCATATCCGGTATCCGGTATCTGGCTGGACTGTGGGAGTGTAATCTAGTTCGCGGCCTATCCTGGTATCAAAGCACCAGTGAAGTCGGCGCAGAGCGAAAGTCCTGGCCAATGCTCGCACGGTGCCCTCGTGGTCTTGGGCAAAGGTCGACCGTCCGATACGCTTTTCTGGTGCCGAGAACTCTTCCGTCGAAGTGCTGGATGTATCTGGCCTGCCACCCGAAGTCGACGATACGTTGCTCTATCAGGGATCAGGAACTTGAGCCGCTGTAACTAGACGCGCGCCTGTGGTGGAACTCTCTATCAGTGACACCCTGGCCTGGTTCGCTGTCTGGCTTTACAACGATAGTCCTACATTATTCACAAGTAGGATACACATCGGCGGGCGTACGAGCCCGCACTTGGCCATGTTCTCTGGACCGCGGCATTGACAGCACCAGGTATACTTTGCAGAGTTGAGCAACGGCGTGTTCGGCGGCATTCAGAATGTGGAACCTGAATATAGAGGACTGGTTCTTGTTGTTGTGCCAATTGAGCGGGATACCTCTACACGGATTGGGTTTTACGCTCTGGTGCTGGGGCGCGCTCAGGGCCACCCAGAGGCATCTCACAACTTATACTTCACTGCCTTGGGGAATCCGCAGCAAGAGGCGCAGGAGTCATGATGGAGTTTACTTTGGATGAAGAGGCAGAGAATACAGTGTATCAAATTAGTTAAGTGGCAGATATAGAGAAAGTGTTTAACCTTGAGATATTGCTGTTTCGGTGCTATTATTATCTGCAAAGAGTGTCGTCACCCCGTGACTTAGCGTATCTCACCGCCCGATGCGCGTCCCCACCCAGTGCACGATTTCCTGCCAAAACAAACATTCATGCATCAACACCCTATATAGTATTACTCCACCACAATATGACTCTAGAAGACTCGCTTGAAGCTTTAAGTGCTCTGAAGCTTGGCGAAAAACCTCAGTACACTGCCATTGCAAAAAAAATATGAGTGCAATTGCTCAACATTGTGATGACGACACCGTGAGGTGTGCGCATCTCAGCATGCAGCCAATGATCAGAATCAACACCTCAACACCACGCTCACAGAGCTTGTTCATGTATTGCACAAGCTCCAGCTCCTGTGTGGCCCGCCTCCTACCGTGTCTGTGCATCGGATGCGCGCAATCGCCGGATGCGCACGATCACCAATATCAACACCATACAAAAATGAGGCTGTGGAGCCACAAACATTAGCTATTATCACGAGATTCTCAAAACGTGCTGGCAGAATGGAGGTGCAACCGCTGCGGGTGGTGCGAGTTGGTGCTTCCATAATGGGCTCTGCAGCAGGAGGACCACGATGCGCAGCTGCACCACAACGCAGCTTTTTCTTAGGCCCTGCTAGAGGCTTTGGAGCTTTTCGCTTACTACTTTGGGGCAATTGTAGAGCTTTCTCATGTTCTTTCTCCTCCTTTTTGCGCTGTCGTTCGGCTTTGCGCATCTCTATCTCTTTGCGCTCCTTGGCCCTTCCCTTGTCTTGCTCTTCCTTCTCCCTTGCCCGCTTCTCACGCTTCTCCTGGTCAAGCTTATCCTTGAGTAGTTTGTTGGACTCTCTGAGCTTCTTGGCATTAACTTTCTTGAGTTTCTCTGCCTTTGCCTCTCTTGTGAATACCTTATCCCGCCAGCGAGCCTCTGACACCTTACTTGGAGACCACCACTGAGTCCCAGCACAAGTCTCCTTCCGCTGAATCAAAGGCAGAGCTTTGCCCTTCTTGCCCTGCTTCTTCTTGACCTTCAGAGCCTCCTGGAGCCCCTCGTTCTCCATCCTGAGTAGCTGATTATCCACTGAAAGGTGGTGAAAAGTGCGCCTCAGAATGCGTGTGTCCTTGCTGTTTAGATCCTTTACACAACGGCAGAGAGTCCTGTCAGTTTGACGCCAATCATCTCCGCTGTAACATGAAGTAATAGAGCTGCCGGAAGGTGTGTGTGGCTCATCAGGGATGAATCTATTGAGTATTTTGTCAGGGTTGAGTGGCACAATGCCTGTGGCCTCAAAGGACTTGAGTATAGTCTTTTCGACAAAGGTGCGCACCCAGGCAGCCCAGAAGAGCTGAAAGAAGTTGCCCTTTTTGACAGGGAGCAGGCCTTGAGCGTTATGAAGGTGTTGAGTAAGCTCTTGTGAGTAGTTTGTTGACATTGGCTTGAACATGACTATGTCAAGCGGCTGAAGCGTCTGAGTGATGTGCGGTGGATAGATGCACAACTGGATCTTGTGTTTATCGCAATAATCAATAAACCTCATTGTTATATGCAAGCCGTGGCCATCCATGATGAGGAGACGCTGCCTTCTTCGAGCTTTCTTCTTGGTGTAGCGCTGAAACACCTGTTCAAGCCATCCAAGTCCACTGTCATCTGTTGACCAGCCGGAGGCAGTCACTGCGCAGTGAACTCTGTGCTTTTTAATATCAACGTCAGCGACCCATGTTGACTGTATGTGCTTTGAGTCTGCTGCAAAGATGAGGTCTGGCGGAAGGACTGTCCCATTGGCACACACACAAGCCACCATAGTTATCCACTCTCAATTGCCATCATGGAGTGACTGTTTACTCTGTTTCCGCTCAAAAGCGCTCTTTGCAAACACTCTCTTTTGCTTTCCAATGACCCCAATCATAAAGCTCTTTTCATCCATGTTGTACATATTCTCCACCTCTATGCTATACTGAGCAATGTTCTGAGTAATGATGTCAAAGTACTCCTTGTACTTAGCATAGGACTCTGCTTCGTGACGTTCTGCAGTCATAGGGTTGGTCCATTTGGAGATAAGACGGTTGTGTTGATGCTCAAGAAAGCGTGTAACCCAGCTGTTGGAGATGGTGTTCTGAGCAATCTCAGAGGCAAAGTTTGCAATCATTTGCCTTGTAGGAGGTAGGTGACGTTCTGTAAGACTTATTTATGTACTTCACAAGTTCCTCCTCTTGTTCAGGGTTGAGTTTACGCTGTGCAATAGTCCAGTCTTCCTGTGGGCACGTCTCACCTGTGACATTGCGCGTCAAAGTTGAGCAAACAACACCATGCTTGTCAGCTATATTTGCCACGGGACCTCATCTCCAGAAGGTATATTTTCAACTTCTGCACGTGCTTTGTTAATACCTGTCATTGCTGTTGTGCTGTGGTGATGAGAAGAATAGCTGCATATCGCGTTCGCGCGCATCCGGCAATTGCGCGCATTCGATGCACGGACACAGTACAAGAGAGATGATACGCAATTTTGCCACTGAGATCAGTGGGAAATACATTGGCAAGAACTGGGTTGACCGCTTCCTTAAGTGTCATCCAAGTCAACTCATATCACAATGGGTATTGGCAATGAATGCCAGCTGCCACAAGGCCAATTCTGGACACAAATACAGGCTTTATTTGAGCTGTTGCAGCAGAAGTTTCAGCAGTACAATGTTGAACCAGAGCACATGTACAACATGGATGAGAAGGGCTTCTTAATTGGGATAATGCGCAAGAGCAAGCGCATCTTCTCCAAGCAACGCTATGAGCAAGGCAAGATGAAGGGCTCTCTCCAAGATGGCAATCACAAGTGGATAACGCTCTGTTACAATTTGTGCCTTAAGCAAAGCTTGTAGACACTAGTCGATTGGTTCTTAGGGATGAGCAGAGGTACAGAAAGCCATAGGGGTTGACAGTCACCTAAGCAAAGCTTGGGTGGTCAGGGGTAGACTATCCAGGTGGGTTGTAATAACCTTTGTAATAGTCAGGTAGTTGTCTAGTCAAAGACTGTGGCAATTAGTTGCAATGAGTAGTACAGAGTATACTGTCTGGCTTGAGAGCAAGTGAAATTCCAATAACAAAGTTGATTGACGAGCTGGAACATGCTGCGGTAAGGGCAGCGTGTCTACTTGGTATATACTTGAGCAGAGGATTTGTTGCAGTAAATGCAATAAGTGAAGGTGTAACCGCGCAGGGAAGTAAGTCAGGGGTAACCGCGCGAAGCAGTAAAATCAGTATATTCTGTTGTTCTGTTGTTCAGTGTTCTGTCTGTCTCACTCGACCCCCAGCGGGGTCTGTTTACATGACGTATCTGTCGTTCAGACAGAAAGTGCTATTGGAACAGGCAAGAGCACTGCACCAGCACACGGGGCAGACATGACCGCTTTACTCCACAAACCGTCACACATAGTCACAAAGCAGGAGGACAGACTACACACAAAGCTACGCCACATTGATACCCATCAGATGTGGATTAGACAAGAGGTACACCACGACCAACTACACGTTGTCTGGTGTCCAACTGCAGACATGCCAGCAGACAGACTCACAAAGACGCTAGTAAGACAGAAACACCACAAGTTTGTGGAACAACTTGGTCTGGAGAGCGTAGAACGTTATGTTGTAGGAGGTACACAGGAAGCTGAGATACCGGATCCAGCAGGACTCACAGGATGGCACTGACAAGTACAGTTCAGCTTTGTTGCTCACGGCAGCTGGGGGGGAGTGTCATGGTATCAATCGGTCCGTACAGGACCCAATTACCCCTGGTTGGACTGTTATGGACTAGCACGTTCCAGGGACAGTATATATCGTCTCCTCCTAGCTAGATAACAATTCAGCGCAGTATTCCATAGTCCTACGTTATCGTTTACCGTAGCTATCAGTATTCTACAGCAGTCCACACCGCTACATATTCGAACCCTAGGGACACACGTGTACCAAAGATAGGATTCACAGTCTTCTCGTGTAACGCGAATAGCAAGTGTCACCATGGCTATCGAAGTTTGTCAAGGGGCCGCTACCAAACCAGAAGTCAAGTTGGAAGACTCGCTATCACGACGCAGGCGACCCATGGTATCCACGTCAATCAAACGCTCTTGAAACCAACCAGCCCGGACGACTATAGACTCTTTGGTTATCTGCAGACTGGCGATAAAGTGACAATATTTTGTACTGGGAGCCAACATTTGGAGTTTATTTGTAGATTTAGTATCCCACGAGCGAGCTGCCAGCCACGGAAAATATTTCAAGTCATAAAGAGCTGCCAGAAAGTCGCTGCAGGCATGACTAATGCGTCCAACCACCTTGCATCGCCCGTAACGTCCGTCCCTACGTAGCGAGGAACCCACCATGCCGAGAACAACCAAGAAGATCGCAGGGATCGCCGAGGTTATCTCCAAAATGTCCTCTTCAATCGCAACAGCAAGCGCAGAGTTTGCACAATGTAGCCTTTTCTCCTTGTGGCTCTTCTTGCACTTCTATCGCTTGATCATCGAGCATGGCACTTCATCGTCTTCTTCGACTGTGTCTGTGCATTCATCTCGGTTGTGTCAGCCGACCGGATCAGGCAGCAAAGTAGTCTTGCAGAGTAGCTTACATTGGTACCTGGTGCCGGGCGGCCCGAGTCGAATTATGACACGGTTTGGACTGCATCATAACAATGTCTTATTAAGTTTAATTTGAGCGATAAATTCATTACGCTATGCTTATTGGTATAGCAGTCAGTGAATTTGATATTGGTCGAATTTCTCGGCACGGTGGGTTTCTCGCCTCGTAGGAACGGACGTTAAAGCAACTCAGATGCGCGTCGTGACCGTAGCGATCAAGTAAGGCGTTGGGGGCCAAGGCGATCATGCAGCAGTATACTCAAACAAGGTCGTTATAAGATGCGCTGTATCTCTACAAGTCTACCTTTGAACTGATACAATTCCGTGCACGACGCCAACAATCAATTGCCACACGTTTTTTCGCAGAGCTGTATCGATCCACTCCCTGACCATCCAATTGTCTCCAGTGATTTGTCGTCTACCCGCGCCGATTTCCTGCCGACAACGAAAAGCAAAAGGTCCACATTCGACATTATTTGATATAACGTGACTTACGGTTGTTTAAGCTTGTTAAGTGCTATCGGCCGGGAAAATCGTGGCGCAGCTTGATAATATCCGCAGCCTTCTCAGCAATAGCGTACATAGTCGCTTGCAAGTGAGTAGCAGGGACTAAGGGGATAATAGAAGCGTCAACAATGCTGAGCTTTTTGGTGCCATAGACGCGGAGGTCGCTGCTGACACAGCCACCGTACTTTTCAGGCATCATAGCACAAGTGCCAGACTGGTGGGCGAAGGTAGCAGTAAGCGCGCTCTGCTTGAGCAGGGCTTGGATGATCTCGTCATCAGTCTGGGCAGCGACCCCAGGAGTGATCTCGGCAGGCAAGAAGCGAGCGAGGATGGGATTTTGCCAATGGCGGCGGGTCCACTTGACGGCTTCGATCATCATGGTCCTGTCGGCAGGATTCTGAAAGGTGTTGAACTGGACAATGGGGTTGCCAGTGGGGTTGGTCGTGTTGAGGGCAACGTATCCACGGGAGAGAGGGCGCTGGACGGCGGCGATGGCGAGACCGAAAGCGTTCATTGGAATTTCGACAGCTGCGGCCTTAGTTCCGGAGAGGAGCTCGGCGGTGATGGACTTAGCAGCCTCGTAACCACGCAGGAGGTTGGGGTTGTTCTTGTATACGGCGGGGAGGTAGTCAGTAGACTTCTGAGCCTTGATGGTAGAGACGATTTGCTTGTAGTTGGAGGTAATGCTCTGAAGAGACAGGAAAGCAAGACTACTACCGTGGGACTGGCAAACAGGACCAATGCGGTGGGCATAGTACTGAGCCCAGGCTGAGGCGTTCTGAGCAGGGTCGGAAGAGAAGCCGGGGTTGGGGATGCTCAGGTTCTGGGTGGACCAGAACATGTTGGCGTTGGGGTGATCCTGCAAGTTGGCACCGACGGCGGCGAGATCCTTCTTGACCTTGACACCGGCAGCCTTAAGGACATCTGCAGGGCCGACACCACTGAGCTGAAGAATCTTGGGAGTGAACACAGAGCCGGCGGCAAGGATGACTTCGCGCTTTGCGTAAACCTTGGAGACAGTCTTATTAGCGAGGGTGGTGAACTGAACACCTTTAGCAGTAAGGCTGTCAAAGAGGACCTCGTTAACTTCGACACCGCTGACGAGCTTCAGATTGGTACGGTTCTTAACAGAGTCATAGTATGCCCTCCTGGCATCAGAACGGGTCTGAGTCTTGGGATCAAGGGAAGTGGGAATCCAGGTAGCGCCGACAGCATCACCTGAAGCGTGCTCCCTGGGTGTGGGGTAACCTTCAGACCTGAAAGCCTCCCACATGACCTTGACATCAGGGAACTCGAAGTTAGGAAACGATGCCTGGAGTGGGCCATTGGTGCCGTAGAAAGAGGCATTGTAGGTAATGTTGAAATCCTTGCGGGTGAGCTTAGGAGGGGTAAAGGTAGTAGACTTCTTGAAGTAGGGGAGGAGGCCATTCCAGCCCCAGCCAGGATTACCGAGCTGCTCCCAAGCGTCGTAGTCAGCAGCAGAGGCACGATCGAATGCCATGCCATTAATGACTGAGCCACCTCCAACGACTTTGCCAATCAGAACCCCAACACTGAGACCCCCAAGGCCAGGATCAGGTGCCGAGTCAATGCTGTACTGCAAAGCGTGGTTGATGTTGTTGCCAAGAGTAGGGATGATAGTGTTGATGTCCTCTGTGATTGGGCCAGTCTCCAGAACGAGGACAGAATCTGTCGATCAAGTCAGCTAATCAGCGAAAGACGCTTAGATCTGTCGAACTTACGCGACTTGTTCTCACTCAGGCGATGAGCAACTACCAAACCGGTAAGCCCACCACCGACGATCACATAATCATAGGTCTTTCCTCTGATAGAAGATACAGTATCGCTCTTTACAGCCGGTACTGCTATAACAAAGGGCAGAGCCGCCGCGAAAGTGACGAGACTCTTCAGACTAGGTGACATCGTGAACGAAGAGGTAGCGGCCGAGAAGCTGAGCTGATGATGGAAGATATGCTGTGCGGCCTCTACAGGGTCTTTTATAGAAGCTTTTCTCGAGTCAGAGGTCTTGAAGAACTAAGACTCTAAAGCGTGAGAGGAAAGATAGAGCACCTCTGTCATGCAACAACATCGAGGACGCAGAACGTGGCAAGTGGGACTACTGATGTTGGCCCCAATTTTGCATGGACCTACTCTGGGCCTGCTCGATTTGGGCGAGCGCAGCGATTCTAGAAAACCAGTGGGCGGAGGAACAGGGTGTCTCGACATCCGTATCGTGGGTCCGGTGCAATTGCCACAGAGAGGTTGCATGAGCGAAAGACCGATGCCGCAATTCCTTCACACCGCACGGCACCAGCACCTGACATGGTACCTGCATGGTGTGCCATCACGCAAGGTGGGTATGAAGGAGTTAGGTTGACGGTTCGAGTCGGTTCGGGCGTGGTGTTGTTGTCACACGGTTGTGTGATTGGTCGGACTCAAGAGCACACCGCCAAAAGGGCCTAATGCACCTTAGAAATATACAGCGGAGCAGCGCGCCTTCCGTCTCCATCAAACACCTCTTGCTGACAAGTCAAGGTTCTCCGCCTCTGCGCAGATGTGTGAAAACGCATTGCTACAATAACGCAACAGTGTGCTTTCTCGTCGTTCTGGCAAACTTCGGCAGCCGACGCGGCCAAACGCAACGTCACGACACAGACACAACAATTATGGAGACTGATTTTGGAAGCGCATCCATCGTCTCTATCCAGTTGTCAGTTTTGGTCAAATCTCCACAGGACGCCTTCTATGACCAAACTCGATTTGGTCTTAATACCTCTTCAAACCCGTTTTAGACCTAGCATACAGCTGCAAGAATGTGGCACAGTTCGGCTTGAAGGGTGGCAGTTGACTACTACCAACACGGACTGCGGTCGAAGAATTCCTCAAAAAGCGAGACTTTTCTCGTGGAATTATCTTGCATGGGATTCCCTGATGGTGGGGTACCCCGCGGAGTGACGCACGAATGAACACCTTGTATTTAAAAAATCCCTTCGCGATTCAAACCCTCCGGAACACGTGCATGCACATGCACGCATAGGTGAGTTGATGCAAAATGAGCTTATCCTGACAGTGAGAGCAATTTATGCGCACATGTCCACAGGCAAAAAGATCTTGCACAACAATGCACGGGCGGCTACTCTCAAAGTACAGTCGCTGAGTACCGACAGTATGGAATGGGTCTTTGATACTTGGTCTAATAACCTTCCGCATCCTACTTGCTGCTACATCAATCTTTTTCGACTCTGTCGTCCCGCTTCCTGAGAGTGGCACAGCAACCCTCGCCTGTCGCTCTCCGACATGTTCACTGAAACCCTGGAGCCTTCTGCTTTATAATTTCTGTATATCAGGAACAACAGCCCAACGATGATGTGACTAGCGGTTCCTTCGCTCGAGTCGTCTTTCAAAGCCCAGCATTGCCCAGATTTGGTAGAGCCAACAGGGCCACATCATCAGCCGACCTTCCGTTGGACGACAGATCCGATGCAATCAAACTCAGTTACCCTTTCGTGGCATTCTTCAGTACGGTTCTCGTAGTACTTCGTATCTGGAATGACATTAGGATCAAGAAGCAAGGGTATGTTAACGTGAGCGACTGGCTTCTTGCACTTGCGCAGATGATTTACACAATGCGGACTCTGTGGCGGATGTATATAATCTGACAGCAACACTAGGTCTGCGCTCTCGTTGGAACAACGTTTGGCTATATATCAGCATGGATTGGAGCCGGCAAGCATGCTTGGGACCCGGCTGTCACCAGAGATGATCTCACAAAGTACTTGGAGTATCTCTGGTTTGACCAATACTTCAACCTGACCGCGATGGCGGCACTCAAATTCAGCATTTGCGCGTTCATGCTGAAGCTCAACTTCTCGAAGACATACCGAATGTTCATCTGGTTGACAGTCGTTGTTCATATCGGGTTGAATGTTATTTTCCCATACATTATCTTGTTTGGGGAATGCGATCCGATTGCAAAGCACTGGAATCCAAAATTGCCAGGATACTGCTGGAGTGCTAAACCTCAAATGACATCGGGTAAGCAGGCAAAACTCTGGTATGGTTCATGGGCTGATGCTATTGACAGGATACCTCGGTGCTGGTTCGAACATTGTATCAGATCTTTTATACCCCTGCGCCCCTCATCTACATCAGAAAAGCGCAGTTGCCCAGACGAGCGATGTGGGGCATACGAGTAGTGTTCTTGCTCGGACTAATGTAAGCGGCCACCCCTTCAGCCAAGAGATCAGGCTTAACGCGAGTCACAGCGCAACTAATATCTCCACCGTCAAGCTCTACGAGATCAAAGCCCTGAACGAATCCAAGGACGTCGCCTACGAAGGCGTCAACCTCTCGATTATCAGTAACAAAAGTGTTTGTCGGCACACTGGCGGCCAGTCTGCCTCCTCTCCGCCTTCTCTTCGAGAACCTGCTCAACAAAATCCTCCCAGAGAATGCTACGAGCAAATCGCACGTGAACAGCTATGTGCTATCGGAGTACGGCATCAACACGAACACGAGAAGAACGAAGCGTGAGGACCATGAGTCTGATAACAGCAGCGAGACGACGCCATCACCACCCGTTGCACAACACAAAAATGAGGCTGTAGAGCCACACAGAAAAGCTATTATCACAGGATATTTTGGTGGAGCATTCTATAAACCTATGTGACCAACCTTTCTCATACATATTGCTGCGGAAGCTTAGAGGTGCGGCCGCGGGAGGTAGTTGTGGGAGCTTCCCGGAGTAGGCTTGCAGCAGCACCACTAACTATAGCACTACGCGCACGTCATTTTTTAACCTGAGGCTCTGTAGGGGGCTTCTGTGAAGCCTTACGCTTACTTATTTGGGACAATTGTATAGTTTTAGCAGCGTTGCGCTCTTGTTTCTTGCGTTGTTTCTTGGCTTCTTGAGCAGCTCTCCTCTGCGCAGCCTCTTCTCTCATCCTCACCCGCTCTACACACCTCTGCTCCTTCTCTTGCTCATCTTGTAGCTTCTTCTGGGCTTGCTCTTGCCTCTGTTGAGCTTTGATAGCTTCCTCTTTAAGTTTAGTTTGCTTGTTGACCTTCTCACAATACCAAGCTTCCCTCAGATGGAGAAGGCGTGCGGGGCAGCTGGCTTTTATCCTTCTCAAATCGATTGAGTATAACGTGTTGGTTTGGTGGGAATATGCCTGTAGCTTTGAAGGACTTGAGTATAACGTCCTTAGAAAAGTATTAACCCAGGACTTGTGGAACAGGCGGAAGAAGTTGCTCTTTTTAATGCTTGCTAAGGCCTGGCTGTTGTGAAGGTGTTCAACAACTTCTTTGTTGTAATTTGAAGCCAGTGGTGAGAAGCACACCACATTGAGCGGCTGCAGCGTGTGGGTACTGTGTGGAGGGAAGATCAACAGCAGAATGCAATTAGAGTCGCAGTAGTTGATGAACTTCCTTGTTACGTGTGAGTTGTGGCCATCAACAATGAGCAGTCGCCAACTTCTGCATGCTTTTGTTACGATCCTACGTCCCACGATAGGACAACAGGCAATAAGTAACCACCAACCAAACACAGAAGCCTGGGGGAAGGTGCAGCAAGGCAAGGCCGCCTGGCCGGCGCCTAGGGGATTGCTCTCAGCTGAGCTGACACACATGACAGAGCTCGTCAACAAACAATGTCACGTGAGTGCTTGTCAACGAGCATGACATGATGCTTGTCAACGAGCATGGTACGATGCTTGTTGACGAACCACAATCCATCCGGATTGGCCAGGACCGACTCTGCTTGTCAACAAGCAGATCTGGTGGACTGTATATATATGTGTAGGAACACAACCCTTATGGTTTGTGTTCAACCTTGTCAATTAAGTTTGTCATTGGATCTCAACCAACCTTCAAGCTAGACAGATTGCCTGTACTACTCATCGTTACCCCAAGCTGTCGTTAGGTGTTTCACCCAGGCAACTTACCCCTACTGTTCCAGAACCAGAGTTCATCCTCAAGAACCAATCAAATAGTGCTTACAAGCTTTGCTTAAAGTATGACTTCAACAGTGAGATTCCAATAACAAAGTTGATTGATGAGGTTGAACACGATGCCATAAGGGCAGCGTGTCTACTTGCTTATATACTTGACAGGAGGGTTGATAGTGGGTTGGTATATGGGTCCGTGACAATTGTTTGTGTATGAGATCCACGTTGTATCCACTGCAGTTCTTTTTGTACAATCTCGGTTTGTATAACAGATATTGCAAGTGTTGATTATACTGGGTATCACAATTACAATACCAAGACCGATCAAGATTCAAATTGCCTGACCGTTGCTGCCGTGGGCGATGATGTTGCAGATCTGTTCTTAGCCCATGCAGGCCTCTGCTGTATGAGCGCAGAACTGGGACACTCCATCCTCAGCACTGTGCGTGACGTGAAGTTCATGACACCATGACAGATGATCTCACGTAGATGGCCGTGCATCGCACACCTCGACCGGTTCAACGGTTGCGTGATCTCTGGCCGTTCCTCGAACAAGCGCCGTGCATAGCACGTACAACGTAGTTTTGCTCCGCCTGCTGCTGTTCTCTCAGCCGCCATGTTCGCGAGGATTACTGCATGTACGTGTGTCCCCGTCAAGTTGCCCAGAGCCTAATTTGCTGCCCTGGCTACGTTCATGGGTGTTTCGACTCAAGACCAGCGCTCGGAGTTTTTTTGCAGGGGAGTGTCCGCTTGCACGAGCTAGAGCCCGCGGGTCGGTAGGTAGCGCAGGGACGCTTTCTGCGATACCCCCAGTCGCGCAACAACAGTAACATCGCCCCCGTCCATCTCGTCAGCCTGAGGCTTTTGCCATGAGCAGTTCGTCGTGACATGCCGTGTGCTGCACACCTCCCTCTCCTCGAGCTTCCTCACACACATATGCAATTCCGTCCAACAGACCGGCAGCTCATTTCGCAGTCTCCTCCGCGGCTAGAAATATGTACTGCTCGCTCGGGTGGGCGTATTGGACTGGGCTGCGGCCCTGAAGGCAAATCAGCAGCAGCTGCACAACAATGCCCCCGAGAGTAATTACACGACAAGGGAGAAAAGCGGGTAGCAAACAACCACATGGCCTCTGTCCCAGATGGCGAAGACAGGGTGTATCACATAGAGGACGGCCAGGACGGCACGCAGCGGAAAAAAGGCGAGGGCTTGCCGCGTGTTGCGTGCGGACGCGGTCGCCACTTTCTTCTCATCCCCCGCCCAGCGGCACATTATGGCGCAACAGGTCGCGGTGAGATGCGTGCACCTTCGCGTGGACGGCTGTCGGACTAGGATATGCGGCCGGGAGCTGCCACTCATACTTGCTATTAAATGGCCAACAAGTAAGAGGCAATACCACCCCTGCAGGCTCAAACTCCGACTCAGGAATCCCCGCCTTCTGCTGGATCCCAGCTTATGGATTTCTCTGCAGAGGCGTAGCATGCGATGGTTTGATTACCACGATGCTTCTCCGGACCGGGCAAATAAGAGGCCAAAGACAAAAAAGTCGGATCCGTAAGCCTTTCAGATTGCTCATGACACCACAGCAGCGATCAATCCATCAAATCCATCAATCCACAAATCAAATCGACCTCTCAGACTTGATTTACAACCAGGTTTATATGGGCAGATTTGATTTGAAGGGTTTGAGAGATTTGGCCGAAGGAAGTTTGAGAATTGCAAGTATACTTGATTATTCCCAAGTGTGGATGCCACCAACCGGAGATTTTGTCAGCTGTATACCGCCCTCAAAGTACCCCCAAGCTACAGGCACCCGACGTGGCAAAATCCAAGCACCTTGATAGCGCATCTTCAATGAAGCTGCAACAACGTCTATTCAAGTTCGAAGCCTTGGTGCCTGCAGCGTGCGAAATTCCTGGCGGCAATGTCGGTTTGTTAGCGTGAACACCAACAGCGGAGATGTTCACTCGCGATGATACCTCTGACGTTGCAGCCGCCGAATCGCAACACTACCAGACAGGCCAAGAATTGAACGCAATACAGTGCTTGATAGATGGAAAGTACCTACGCCATTGCTACTTTGATCACTCCAGCAGGATTCGCCATCGCAGTCTTAGGGTCTGCTAACGACGCTAGCATACGTCTATCAACCTTGAATCCAGTCTGCGGATATTTCTCCACAAAGTAGACACCACCAGAAAGCCTCTTGAACGTGCCAAGTTTTACCTCCACAAAGCGTTGCAACTCAGCAGCGAGGTCCGGGATGTGCGATTTGCCCAAGACGTAGTTGGTACGCAAAACAACAAACGCAGTTGGATGCTCAAGCTGCGTGGCCTCGTTACGGATTCCAACGACGACGGCCATGCCAACTGCGGGATGGTCGAACAGCGCAGCCTCCAGCTCGCCGGGCACAAGATGCGTGCCGTAGCCGTCACCGACGCGCAGAAATTGTTTGACACGGTCAATGATGAAAACATTGCTGTTCTCGTCAATATAGCCCACGTCGCCGCTGTGGTACCAGCCATCAACGTCAAAGCCATTGATAGCTGCAGCATTGTTGAGGTAGCCCGCAAACTTGCACAAACTGTTTCGCACAAGAATCTCCCCTTTCTCATTAGGACCTAGTTCTTCGCCAGTTTGCAGGCTCCCCACGCGCGCTTCCATGCCGTTGACAAGGCTGCCGCTCGATCCTGGAGGGTAGGGCACACCATCGAATTGTAAAGCAATGAGGAGCGTCTCCGTCGACGCCCATTCTAGCGCTAACCGCGTCTCGTGGAATTTGTGCTGGATTGCTTCCCTGATGCTGGTATGGATTGGAGCGCCTGTCGAGAGAAGCCACTTGATGCTGTCAAAGCTTCCATGGACATCATTCTTGGCGATCTCGACGGCTAGTGGCGGTGTCACAAAGAGAAATGTAATGTTGTACGTATCGATGAGTGACAGTGCTGTCCGATTGAAGGGTTGCAAGAGTATAATGACCGGTATTTCTAACAGGGGGTTTAGGCCCATGTAAAGTTTGGCGGTGATTACGTAAGCGAAAGGCAGTGTGGCAATCCACATATCTTTTTCCACTGTTTGTGTCCTCCGGAACGGTAAGAGCGGTTGTGAGCGTGTTGACGTTCCAATGGAGATGAGGCATGAGCACAGATTTGATAACTCCCGTTGAACCACTCGTTCGGAAGATCATGGCTGTGTGCGATTCCGCGGCATATACGGTGTCCAAATGGAAAGCATTGAAAGCAGGGTCACCGTGAGCCATGAGTTGCTCCATACAGGGAACATCGGTATTGTTGTCGATACTGACTACTCTGATGTTTTCACACAGAGCTGCAACTTCTTTGATGGTAGGGTACAAAGTGCGGTCCGTGATCAACAACTTTGTATCGACGCTCTGGACTCTTGAGACCAGAGCCTTGACGTCGAGATATTTTTGATGGGCGATAGGTGAAGCAAATGCTTCGGCTGCCAGACAGCGCAAGAAAGCGACTAGGTATTGGATCTAGAAGTTGGCTCGCGTTAGCGTCCCTGGCTTCACCTATTGTCAGTTTTAAGACTGACCGAGTTGAGAGCAAAAATGGTGACCACATCACCCACTCCGATTCCGAGCTGTTCGACTAGAACGCTTGCAGAACGGCGAGAATTCTCTTCTAGCTGAGCGAGAGTCAAGGTATCCTGCGTCTCATGGACACGATACATGACCCGATCGCTAGGATAGGCATCGCCCGTAAGCGAGTAAAGCCCCTCAGCGAGATGAATCCACCTTCTATCCCAACCCAACTTCCCCACATCCATCTATGTATTTGCATTTAATACACTCTTATTCTCTAGGCTCTTCTCTATCGCCCTGCACTTTGTGGCAAGAGAAATACGACGATTGTGGTTGTGCCAGCAATCATCTCGCACGCCGCGCCAGAAACCATTTTGCCTTTCACACCCGCTCTGTCACCTCCAACCAAGCTCTTCCCAGTTCACGATTGTTACGGCAAAAGACCTGGTTGAGAAGCACATTGTGCTAGGTTTCCAGGATGTTTGTGCTTGGAGAATATGTACTCTGAGCTTATCTCCGTCAGACGCACTTGTGCTTGGCGCCATAGCGCGACCACAGCCATGTTGTTTTCCCTGATGCAAAGTGGCAGAAGAGGCAGAAGGGTTCAAAGAACAGATGCCCGTCAATTGCGGATCTCTAGAACTGTGAATTTACATACTTTTACACTTCTTCTTTTCCTTATTGAATCATATTTGCTCCTATGTCATAGCTTTATAACCAGTTTTATTGAATATCCTTCTCGTTCTGTGAGGTCACTGTAGGCAGGCAATCGGACACAGGATGGATTGGGGCCATCTGGGGCCAAATGGGATGAGATTAGACAAATCCTTGTCGGTTGATCCTCAAGGTTTGTGAGGAATATATGTAGCGGCAACGGCCACTGTAGAATACTGATAGCTACGGTAAACGATAACGTAGGACTATCGGGTCGATGGAATACTGCGCTATGTTGATATCTAGCTAGGAGGTGGCGATACATACATGGCTTGAAACGTGCTAAACATGACCCGTTACAACCGTGTGTATTGAGGCTCATGTGCAACGTATATTGCAGCAATCTGATACCGCAACAATATATACAGGTGGCCCATGAGCCTCCGGCCCAGCTCCAGAGTCTGTCCGAGAGCTAGCTGGTACATGTAAGGGGAAATACCCGTGACACGAGCGCTCACATGACCTTGTCCATTGACAAGTGCTCATGTGAACTTGTTTGTTGACAAGCGCTCACGTGACCTTGTTTGTTGACAAGCTTGTCATGTGAGTCTACCTGAACCCATTAGGCGCCAGCCGGGCAGCCTTGTTGTGCTGTGCCTTCCCCCAGGTCCCCCATGTTTGGTTGGTGGTTACTCATTGCTTCTGCCATCCTATTGCGGGATGTAGGATTGTAACAGCCTTACCGACGGCTAGCGCAACCACATGAGTTGTACTGTTGTGGTACGGCAGGGCACTGGCCACCTTCATGACCGTCCTGCCGTGTGTGGTATCAGCCTACAAAACCCAACAATCCCACCTTCACAGTTCATGTTTCTGACACATGCATTAGTGTCACAGGTATATACTGTTCAGCTCCCAGTACCTGCTATCTACAGCAGTACTGTACCTTCTTGGTCTGTGTAGCGCAGTAGGGCTAAGATGTGTGCCTCACAGGCAGACATTCAGTCAATAACCTATTGGGTTTGCGCATTCAACTCGTAACTCTTTTTGGCCTACGTAGCACCTTGCTAAGCATGCCTTGCCAAATTGGGTCTCAGCAACACGGCATCACCACCTTCCAACACAAATAACTCAACTACCACAACTTGGATTGCAATTTGGAGAAGTGTGTTTGACTTGTAATGTGCTCTTTTTTAGATTGGGACTTTGAACACCAAATTCTATTTCTCAAGGTTGGGTCTAACCTTAGCCCCAAGACCTATCTTCATGGTTCTTCTCCAGGGTATTGATAATAGCTGTTAATACTTCGTCACTAAGTGTCACCCATCTTCTTTCCGTCCGCTTTCTCGTTCTGGTTTCCTCCAACTTCCGCCACTATGTCCTTCTCCTCTGCCCTCTTTCCTACGTCTACCCAACCCATGCCGATGCTAACAAGTACTGCAATACTGGAAATGCCCACCAGGAAGAAGAAGATATTCCTGAAACCTTCTGAGTACGCTAGCAAGACGCCGTTGAGTTCATATTCGTGCCCATCAACCAAATGCCGGATCGCGCCGGGATTCGAGCCTGCATTCAAAGCTGCCTCAGTAGATACCGAAGGCGCATATTTCGGGATCTTATCGGTGAGAGTCTGCGCAAATATCGTATTTCTGAGCACGATACCGATCGACGTACCGAGGTTCTGGAGAAAGACCAAGAAAGCCATGGCAATTGGGACCTGTCGAGGTAAGACTGCATTTTGGACTGCAATGAGAGGCTATGAGTCATCAGCTATCATGTCTGATGTGTACATTTGAGTATTTTCGGAACTGACAGTTTGCATTCCCAGGCCCCGTCCTGCACCGATAAGTATTTGGAAGCCAACCCAGTGCGCGACTATTGTCGTTGGTGAAAAGGTCGAAATAAGTCCATTTCCGACAGTCAGTACAATGGCACTAGCGAAAGCCCAAGGTAGGTAGTATCCGAATTTTGTCACTACGTTTGTTAATCAATGTCGCCAAAAGAATGCTGGGTCAGCTTACTGAGTGCTCCTGAGATTACGACACATAATAACAGGCTTAAGATGCTTGGTAAGACGTGCACTCCACTCATCGTGGGACTGTCGCCTTTTACCGCCTGAAAATACGTAGGAAGGAAGTTGCTTGCTATTATAACGCAGCATAATTAGCACATCCCGTATACGCAGCTTGTCCAGATAGTGCGCTGCTTGATCAAGCCACCTGGAAGCATGGCTCGCTCGCCCATGTGTCGCTCCCAGAGTATGAAGATGATTGCCATCCCCGCACCACCGACAAACAGGCTGATAAGTGTGGCGCTTTTCCACGCGAAGGTATTTCCGGAGCCGAACTGTAGCGCAAGGAGGATCATCACGATTGCCGGAACGAACAACAAGAAGCCACAGAGATCAAGTCGTGGAACGACTCTGCGCACGAGCTGCAAAGAGAAGGCTTCCTTGTTCAGGTCGTCCGGAACATTGATTAGAGCAAATATGACTGCTGCGATGCCACCGATGGGCAAATTGATATAAAAGCCTGTTTATGTTTAGTCTGGTTCTCTTGAAAAGACCGCCATTGTATAGGGTTCTATAAGAAACTTGACATACACCATCTCCATGACATATGCTCAGTCAATGCTCCACCAATTAATGGTCCAACCACGATGCCTATATCCAGTCAGCCTCGGCCTTAATATAACACAAAAACCCGCAAAGCAGAGAGGTTGGGACTTTGCTCACCTGCCTGCGACCCTCCTATCAAGATACTAGTATACAAAGGACTCTTCTCCCTCTTCACACTGGCGGCTATAATACTCAATGCCCCATTGATCAACCCAGCAACACCGAGCCCCGCGATTGCACGACCGACGATGAAAGCTGTGCTATTAGGTGCGATGCCACATATCAAGCTGCCTAACTCGAAGACAAATACGAAGCACAAGTAAACACCTTTAGTGGGAAAATGGGTATAGAATTTGCCGGAGAGAGG
Organism: Macroventuria anomochaeta; assembly: GCF_010093625.1. Lineage (NCBI taxonomy): Eukaryota > Fungi > Ascomycota > Dothideomycetes > Pleosporales > Didymellaceae > Macroventuria > Macroventuria anomochaeta. Next base: position 167,380 of record NW_022985416.1, on the reverse strand, counting down.
TGGCAGTGTGGCGGATGCGAGCGTATATACACCGATGTACCATCCTACGTCTGGTAAAGAATGGAAGTCTGTGGTTATCGCAGGTATAGCCTGAATATGTTAGACCACATGGTGATGAGGCAGTGATTGTACGATTAAGCGCCTACCGTGCCAATGATGGAAGTGTCGATTAGTGCGAGGAAGGTCACGAGGGTAATGCTACCAATGAGGATGGCGAGCTTGTGACCTTTAAGAGTCTTTGTGGTCATCCCACAGCTTGCATTTGTGGTGGTAGGTACGACTGGCGTTATCGGTTTCGCAGAGGTGGTTGGAGATGGGGTGGGTGTGACCATGACTGAAATCAAACCGAAGAATCACAAGGTCTGAAGCTTATGATGACGAAAGTACAAGGAAGGCTCGAAGCAAAGCTACGAAGTGAATGGCGCAAGATCACTAGGCGAAAGCGTATTTTAAGATATGTAACTGTTGTGGTTGTTGCCCGCGGCGGGATTTGCTTTAGTTGTAACTGTGAATCCCGATGGTGCTATCTCCGTGCGCGCGTGGTTTTCGTCCATTGCTAACCCTGCATAAGCAGTGGCGAGGTGAACCCTACTCCTTGTAATTACACTATCGATCGGCTTCCAAAGTTCTTCATGGTTAGCATAACGCATCCTAGAGAATTTCGTAATGTATAAATGACGCGTCGCATGCCGCACGTGCAGTGGGAGCGTAAGAGAGCAACCAAGCGAACAAATTAAAGTATAGAATTATACGCGTGTGAGGCAGGTCAGGCTCAAATATTATCGAAAAATTTTAATAGATTTTCCATCAACAGATGAGACATCGCTCGGCCAGTATCAGAGATGAAATGGTACATTCAACCAGAAGTCACTGGAAAATTCCATCAGGGACAGATCTATCGGTTCAACAGCACCCCAGCTCTCTAGCTCAGAACCGCTTGCAACCTGGTTCTCTTGAGAACTGTTTGTGCGCCAATCGTGAGCCAGCTCTCGCAGTGTTTTTGCCGCCACTAGGAAAGCGCTATCTTCGCCCGTTTTCTCTCTCACTTGCGTGTTACTCTTCTCCACAGCATCAGCACAACGCTCTAGTAGGCTCACAACATCTACAGTCTGCCTGACTAAGGCAGTATCCCACATCGGATCTTGCAGCGTTGACAGCTTGTGAAGCGTGTTGAGACAGTACGAGAATAGGAGCCCTGATTGACGAACGAAATCAGCGTGTGCATCACCAGGCCGAAGTTGGGCGTAACGTACCTGACGGGGTAGTCGAATTGATCAAGTCAGAGCTCAGGTAAACTTCTGTACAAGCGTGACAGGTTTGTAGGCAAGCCATGAGATGCTCTGTACGTTTATGGTCGAGGATCGCGCTAGATTAAGAGGCCGGAGTGGATGGATGTAGAATGGAAAGCTCGTATATGCCGACTTCAGCAGCGAAGATATAAGTCATGACGGCTTCTGAATTTTACCATCAACAAGAACTTCTGGAGATGTACAAAGATCTTACGTACCGTGACGCTTCAGTCTCTCGGAAAGTGAATGCCTGACTTCTTCCAATGAGTTTTTTAGGGGCTCAATATGCATAGTGGCATGCCCGCCATTATTGCCGGACAAGAAGCGGTGAATCTCAGTCGCTTGAAGATAAACCCGCGATATACGGACGATCGCAACGAGGATCGCATCGCCTTGGGTCTCTGCTTCAAGTGCTAGCTTCGAGCAACTCTCTTCAAGCTGAGACGACCATGTCATCATTTCGATTTTGAACGTCATTGAGATACTGCAGCATAGGTAAGCAGGGAGGTCGCCAGGGTACTGTCAGACTTACATGGCAGTAAGTGCATAACACGCAAGCAATGTGCGCCTGCTTTCGATGGATTGCACGATTCCTTCTTCGCAAGCTGGCGCTAGAGAAGGACACCGAGACTGATACCTTGGCCTATCTACCCTGAGATCACTTGCTAATGATCGCGCAAGGCCGGAAAACATAACCAAAAACTTCTTTCCCGACGTAAAGTAGACGGACCTGTAAAACTTCAGTGACGAGTTTTTAGATCAGAATACGAAATTACCATGCTATGCACGTGAGCATGCTGAGTAGTATGTCAAGAGTCCTCTCTCCATTTACAGTCAACTTCAGAGCTACTTCCGTGCGTAGTTTTCCGCTCAGCTCAGCCTGTCGAATACATGCCTTGTTTGCGACAGTCTTTATAGCCAAAGACAATATTGGCTTCTCCTGGCGTAGCTGCTTCGCAGATATGTGTGATGGTAGATAGACGAAAGGAAAATGTGGCAAGTGAAGCTGTTGAAAGTCGGCAAGGTCTTGATCCGTAAGGTCACTGTCGCACAGTATCTCGGTCATGTTTTGCCTGGTTGAGAGGTCAAGCGAGCCAGGCGTGATGAATTGTTGGTCCGTCGATCGATCTTGTGGGTTGACTACTTGTTGTGTCCGCAGGAGAGTTACAAGGACATCCATTTTGTCCTCCAGCTGTGCACGTTTGGAGACTGTAGTTCGCTTCGCGGCTTTCTTGCGCACGGTTGTTGAAGGACTGCATTCTTTACTGAGTCTATGGCATCTACGGTGGCGTCAATCATAATTCCACAGCACTGAGGCTGCAGACCTTTGCGGAAGCCTTCAGACAGAGATGTTACGGTACACAAGACGTTATAGGAACCCGGATACTGGTCCGGTTCTCAGCATACGAAACTTCACTCACCTTTCGCAAGGTCCTCCGTCGCGAAACATGCATCGAGACTTCGATTTGACGCAGTGTACGCATGCGTGTCCGTACGGTGCAGACGTTTTGCCGACCCTAGTGCTCTGCATGGTAGGTCGAATCCGTCGAAAGAAATGCAAAGACGTGGGAGTCAAGGAGGGAAAGTCCGAAACCCGTTCTCTCATCCGTTGTGCATCAGCGCGTGGATGGGCGGCGGGATATGATAGCTTTCTTGAAAGCCTGAGCACATCATCTGAAGTCCGGCGGCACGAGATAGCGGCGGCAGAATCACGGGTACCGTGTCCGTGCGCGTAATGCGCGGATTCGCGTAATGCGCCGAACCACCTTTTTGTACCCATACTTCACTGTACAATTACTCAACGCCACAATGACTATGAAATCTGCCTTTGAAGAGATAGACTCTATGATACCATGTGATAAAATCCCGTGGACAGCGCTGGCTAAAAAACATAAGGTTGTGCGCTCAACCCTGTCTCAAAAATATTGACACGAGACACGATTGTGTGAAGAGAAGGCAATTGCACAACAAAAGCTCACTCCACAACAGGAGGACAAGCTTGTCAAGTATATAGAGGAGCTTACAGCTTGCCGTCTACCTCCTACAAGGGAAATGATAGCAAATTTTGCATCATCAATAGCCACAGAGCCAGTCAGCGAGAGCTGGGTTACCCGCTTCATCAACAACCACTCAATCCATCTCATCTCTCAATACTCAACAGGTATGGACAGCAATCGCCACAACGCCGATTTGTATACCAAGTACAAGCTCTATTTCGACCTGTTGCAGTCCAAAATCGCCCAATATGACGTTGACGCTGAGCACACATACAATATGGATGAGAAGGGCTTTATGATCGGAGTCACCACCAGGACCAAGCACGTCTTCAGTAGACGTATGTGGGAGAAGAAGGAGGTTACAGCAACTACTCAAGATGGTAATTGTGCCTGGGTGACGCTTATAGCGTGTGTGTGTGGGGATGGATTGGCACTGCCACCAGGCCTCCTATACAAGTCTACCAACAACACTATACAGTCAAGCTGGGTGGAGGAAATCAAGCCAGGGGTACACTCTGTTTTTGTTTCCTTGTCACCTTCAGGCTGGACAAACAACAAGGTAGCTCTTGCTTGGCTCAAACAGGTGTTTGATCGCTATACCAAGAAGAAAGCACAAAGAAAGTACCGCCTATTGATTCTAGATGGCCATGGATCTCACGTTACAATGGATTTCATCTGTCACGGTATCCTCTCCAGATCCCCTGAGAATATCCGGATCCGCTCTGTACTGTCCCTGACCATACGCACCAAATCCCCAGCGTCCTTACACACCTCCAAAGCGGACGTACAACCTCCGGTCACCTCCGGAGCGGGCCTGTAACCTCCGAAGCGGGAATATTAGAATTCTGCAAGCCCCGCTCTAGGACTTGCAACCCCGATACCTATCCAACTCAGTTCCAATTATTAACCGGTAACCAAACAAACCCACACGTAAGTATATAGACTATTGCTGGTAGAGTTCTGTTTGGTACACAATGTCTTGTACCTACTTAGAGACCGTACGTAGTAATTGATTTAGACTCCTAGCGAGTCCTAAAGGGCCTACTCGTAGCATCTTCGTGACATCATCAACTACTGCGATCAGAACAGGATACTCTTGGCTATACTTCCTCCTCATTCAACCCACACACTCCAGCCACTTGATGTGGTGATGTTCAAGCTTCTCTCAACAGCGTACTCGAAGGAGCTCACAACACACCTTCACCATGGCCAGGGACTGTCGGTTATCAAGAAGGGCAACTTCTTCCACCTGTTCTGGAAGGCGTGGATGAGTACGTTCACTCAGGGGTTGATACTCAGGTCCTTTGAGGCTACAGGTATAGCACCCCTCTGACCCGATGTAATCCTCCAGCGATTTGCTAAGCCCACCCCTGAGGGCTCCGATAGCAACAGAAGCTCTTCTTCAGTCTACAGCGGCAAGGATTGGCTCAAATCAGAGACTTTGTTGCGCAAAGTCGCCAAGGACAAAGGCAGTGAAGACCTGAAAAAGATCAGGCGCTCACTCCACCACATCTCAGTTCAAAACTCAGTCCTCCACCACGAGATTACAGGCCTTAAGGAGGTTCTCAAGACTCAGAAGAAGCACAAGAAGAAGAGCAAGCCTCTTGAGCTTCAGCATCACAAGGACTACCACAGTGGAGCCGAGTTTTACTCTCCTAGTAGAGTAGAGAAAGCACGCGCACGTGAGAAGGCAAAACAACAAGAGCAGAAGGCAGAGGTGCTCAAAAAAGCAGAGATGGCTGAACTGAGGCATGCCAATAAGCTGTACAAAGAGAAGATTGCACAGGAGAGGCGTGAGCAGAAGTTGAGGGAGAAGGAAGAGCGTGAGCAGCGGAAGGCTGAGAAGGCTCAGGAGGTTACCAAACGCAAGGCCGAAAAAGAGCGTCAACAGAGGGAGCGCAACACCAAAAAACCTATACAATTGTCCCAAAGAGGCAAGCGCAAGGCCTCAGAGGTTGCAGCACCCAGGAAGAAGCAGAATTGTGGTAGTGCAGCTGCCCGTAGTCGTGCTGCTGCTGCGCCTCGCTCCCCATCCCCTCCAGCAAAATACAACAGCCGCGGCCGCCCAATCAGAGTGCCACAAAAGTTTGAGTGAGGAACTTGTTCATATAGGTCTATAGACTACTCCACCAGAAAATCTCATGATAATAACCATTGTGTGTGGCTCTACAGCCTCATTTTTGGTGGACCTATTTTGGTGGTTTGGCGCATTACGCGAATCCGTGCATTACGCGCACGGACACGGTAGCCATTTGCTCGCTTAAGGTCTTTTTGTAATGGCAAGTGCAGGAACTCCACTCTACAGTGTCTGTGCGCGTGATGCGCACCTTCGCATGATGCGCACCCCAAGCACTTTTCTGAGTATAGCAAAATGAGGCTGTACAGCCACCCATAAAGGCGATTATTGTGAGAAAAGTTGGTAGAGTAATGTATTAATGTATACAAAAGTATCCTGTGAAGGATTAATTATATAGAGTTGCGGTGCGGCCGCTGCAGGTGGTGTGGATGCGAGGTATTGGTGCAGGCAGCGGTGCACCACCTGCACTTTGCGCACCTGCAACACGACGCTTCTTTGCTGCAGTTACTGAAGGAGCTTTTGAAGCTTTGCGCTTGCCTCTATTAGGCAACTGGGGGGCTTTTTGAGCGTTGCAAGCTTCTTTATCCTTGCATCTTTGCTCTTTGCGGGCATTGATTGCCGCACGCTCCTCAGCGTGTTGTCGGTCACGCTCTTCCTTCTCCACTGCACAACGTGCCCGCTTTGCATCATCTTCCTGCTGTTTCAGTATACGGAGGTGCTCTTCACGCTGCTTTTTAGCTACTTTTTCTGCGTCCTGTTGTTGTTGATACTTCTCAAAAGCTTTCTCACGAGCATCGGCTTCACGCTTTCATGAAGGTGACCACCACTTTGCTCCGCCAGGCCGATTAGGGTTGCAAAACATCAGCGGCAGCGCTTTCTGCTTATCCTTGACCTTCTCCTTCTCTTGTAGCGCTGTTTTTGCACCCTCTAGCTGATGTTGGAGCAGCGAATTCTGAACAGAAAGGTGGTGGATGTATTGCTTCAGCTCCTCTACAGCAACAATGTCATTCTGCTTAACTGCAATGCGAAGCAGCGACTTTGCTTTGAGCCACGGTGGCTCTCTGGAGTGAATTGATAGCGTAGTTTGCAGTGGAGGTGTTGATGGAGGAGCAGGTGTTGCTGGCTTGAATTTTGAGAGTACTTTGTCAGAGTTTTGTGGGAAGAGACCTGTTGCTTCGAAGCTCTTCTCCACCAATGTTTTGGTAAAAGTTTGCACCCAAGCCTCCCAGAATAAGGGGAAGAAGTCGCTCTTCTTCAATGGCAGCCATCCCTGCACCTTCTGGGTACGTTTATCAATGGCTTTGGTGTAGTTGTGGCTCAATGGAGCAAAGCACACTACGTTGAGCGGCTGCAATCGATGGGTACTGTGTGGCGGGAAGATGAGCAAAAGTATCTTGTTTTTATCGCAATAGTTGATGAAATCCTTTGTAACGTGGCTACCGTGCCCATCAATGATCAATAACCGCCACTTTCTGCGGTTTTTGGGCTTTGTGTAGTGATCAAAGACTTGGTGAAGCCATGTTAAACCAAGGTTGTTGTTTGTCCAGCCATTTGGTGATGTAGTGAAGTGTACTGAGTGCTTTCTTGGCTCAATTGAGCTTACCCAGGAGCTCTGTATAGCTCAGCCAGCGGCCGCGTAGATGATGCCTGGAGGTAAGACGCTCCCATCAGCACAACAACAAGCCAGAAGAGTTACCCACTCTCTGTTGCCATCGTGGAGTGACTGCCTGTACTGCTTCAAGCCATGGAGACGCTTATCAAACACCCTCTTGCTCTTATGTGTGACGCCAATTGCAAAGCCCTTCTCATCCATATTGTAGCACTGCTCAGGCTCCAGCTCATATTCAGCAATCTTTCTGTGCACAAGTTCAAAATAGAAGCGATATTTGTAGTATGAATCAGCTTTGTGGCATCCAGTTTCCATTGGCAAGGTCCATCGATTGATCAATTGGTCGGGGTGACAAGTGAGGAGGCGCCCAACCCATGCATCTGAGGGCTCTCTTCCAGCAAGAGGAGTCGCAAAATTTTGTATCATTTGCCTTGTAGGCATAAGGAATTGTTCAGTAAGGCTGCAAATGTATAGTACGAGTTCTTCTTCATCGCGTGGGTGGAGGAGTTGCTGGTTGACTGACTTCTGTTCATGCAACACAACTTGACGCTTGTGTTGACGTGTCAAAGTTGAGCGCCAACAACTGTGTTTTTTTGCAAGTGCGCGGTATGAAAATGAAGCGCCAGATGGCAATTTATTGATCTCATCAAGCGCACTTTTAACAGACATTGTGGTATTGAGATAGAGCTGATGCAGTTTGTATGAGAAAGTGGGTGGGGTGCGCATCACGCAAAGGTGAGCATCACGCGCACAGACACTGTACTGATCACATTCTCACTGAGGCTCGGTGGGTTAAACACCCGCGACTCCGACATATGAGCAGTCCACGCATCAATTCAACGTCTTCGGCGCATAGTCCACAGCAGTGAGTAGATAGGCAGAAATGACGGGTTTGTAGGTATGAAGCCAAGTGTATCCATCGTAACATGTTCTCTCTACAATCAGCAGAACATTGACTGCTACACCTCTATCTCATTATTCACCGTTTACCGTGAATCTAATCGATAAGTTCACGACTCATGGTCCTCGTTGGTCACGTTATCAACATCTTCAAAAATTGGTCCTCAGACTCCATCGCACCGATGGGCTCAATTGCGCACAACATCAACCATGACAAGCTCACATCAGCCAAGCATGGACTCAGGAGCGGACAAGGACGTTGAGTCTGTAACGTCCACATCAACAACTCGATCAACAACATTGCTACTGCGATCACTGGCATCGTTGAAGGAAACAAATGCGGCAAAGCCACCAAAGAAGGCTGAGACTTTGGCTCAGAAAGTGGAAAGAGAGCCTATTGAGAAGGAAGCTAGGCTAATTTGGGTATTGTTCCGGTAAAGTCAACAGTTATGTCTAGCCTAGAGAACAATCCTACTCACGTATTCCGACACGGAACACCCCATATTCCAAAACTAAACCCCTTTTAAAAAATTGCGGTCTGCGCTTGAGCCACCCCCCAGAGAACCATCGCACCCTCCCACTTACTGCCCACACCCTATCTTTCAACCCAGCTATCGAAAATCGAACGGTCGTAGTAACGGGGGACTGTTTGTCTTGTTCATACCCTTGCTCGCGTCGCTGTTGACACTCGAGCCCTTTCTGGAGCAATGCCTGACCTGGACCATCATCCTCAAGATGTCAGGGAACACATCAGGAGACATTGCCTCTACTTGAACGAGCCAGGACCTACTATCGCTTGTATTTTCTGCCAATTTCCTCTTGCGTGTACTGCTTGCAAGCACTGCAACCTGAACACTGCCAGCCATGAAGTACTGAGTCGCCATGTGTCCAAGGACCACGTGGTGAAGCGGAAGTCATCGACATGGTTTCATGATCATGTGCTCAGCGGCTTGTTGCTGCAAAGCTGGGTTTGCACAGTGCTGCCTGGTACTGGGTCGTGGGACCAGATAGCTCGACCACCAAACCCTTGGACGACAGCTTGCGTCAAGATTCCATGCCACGACTGCTTCGTCTTGAGGAGTTGCATCGCAATGAGCAAGAGGGTTTGACGAGTCGGCACAAAGCTACTGCCACAGAAATTGGCACTACTGACATGACTCTAAACACAAATTGGGTGTGTAAACAGTTGAAGATGACGTCGGCACGAGTGTATTTTCTGTTGTGTTGGACTGAGATGTCCATGACATAAGCTTAAATACATGAAGTAGTGGGCCGATTGGTCAGTGGGTAACCATGTGACATATGTAGTGTCCTGGGCTTATAGGTTGCGGCGAACTAGCTGGGCCAAAACATTCGTAGTGCAGACCAGTAGCTTCTTGTGGAACTTGCGCAAACACCTCATAAGTGTCACACGGGATCTCTTTCTAGGCGTCTGTAGCAGCGACAGTCTATGAAGCTGCAAGCAAGACGAGCAGAAGCTGGTGCTCATGATCGCTGCTCTGGGTCGAGTGTTTGACCGGTGCGAAGATACTGTCAGGCACACAGGCGTCTCAATTCAATGCTGGCTTCGCAACTAGTGCGCTGACCGACGTTACAAGGCCCCATTCGAGCTAGTCGGGCGGGAGAGTACATTTCGCAGGTACCGGAGGCTAGTGAAAAAATGTGTGTGTTTTTGCTTCCGTCTATGGAGGATGGGCGATGGAGCGAGACAAGAACTGGTTCCAAAACCTGTACGCATCCCTGAGAACCAATCAAACCGTGCTACGAGCTTTGCTTAAAGTACGAATTCAACATTGCCTTTGTATGTGGCTCTACAGCTTCATTTTTGTAAACTGCGTAAGGTAGTTGGGCGGGCGTTGCGCAATGCTAGGCGGCACGTGTGCAAACACGGTAATTTGCATTGGCTTCGGGACTCACGAAACGCTTGAGGTCCTGGAGTTCTGCTTTGAGAGCAACATCGTCCTGTGTCGTCTTCCTTCTCACACTTCACACAAACTTCAGTCTTGTGACGTTGCTGTGTTTGCCTCCCTGCAGGCAGCCTATTGCGATCATGTTGATTGACTAAGCCGAGGAGGCGTAGACACAATTGGCAAGGAGACTCATTTCCTTTTATAGCCCCGCAAAAGCATGAGCCTTCACCAAGAAGAATATTACATCTGCGTGGGCTGCAAATGGACTGGTTCCATTCAACCCCGATCGAGTACTCCAAGGTACAACAAAGCCCCTGGCGCAATTGGCTGTTCCATAAATTGCGGAGGCAGTAGGAGCTAGTGCACAAGTTGAAACGGTGCGGACATCTGTAACACCTGTAATGCCAGTGACTACAGAGGCTTTGACATCTTTACACAACCCGATCAAGCAGGATGCCCAGGCGCTTGACAAGTCAAGAAAACAGGACCTACTCAGACACGTGCAGAAGGTGGCAAGTGCGGCTGGAGGAGCCATGGCTGGACAATCTTGTCAAGACCACAACCAATTCCTGTCTAAGATCAATAGCGAAGTGAAAGCACGGCGGTCAACCAAGTTGTGGGTATTGGGCATGGCCAAGAGCTAGAAAGAGCTTGAGGAGTCACAGGTAAAGCGCGCTGCGAAAGAAGCGGATGTTGCAAGCAAGAAGAAGCGTAGGCGTAAGCGTAAGGGTGTACTAAACAGTGATGTAGCAGAGTCTGCGACTAACGTTTTGCGCACTGATAGATCGCCAGAGCCGTGGAAGGCCCCAGTGGCGCGAATGGCCTCTGGAATGGGCGTTGATGCTCTAATTGCGTGTTGAAAAGGGTCAGTTTATTCTTGTCTCGCGCATGAACGTACCCTCCAAGTCAAAATCAAAGAGCGGCACTCGCGCTATGGCACTGACCATTGTGAGATTGATTGGATCCCCAGGAATTCCCCATCTATGTATAATCTCAGATTGTCCTCGGGAAGTGCCGGATGCTGCCCGCGTACCAACGCTTTCAGAGTACAGATCCAATATCGGAGATGCTATTGTGCGCCTACGCAAAGCCGACCAGCTTCTGTCGGCCCATGATGAAATTTTGAACATGCTTTTGAACCTTCTCAAATCGTACATAGTCGCAGCATTCACTTTCAAGGTGACTGAAAAGCGAAGCCAAACGTGGAAACTGGCCGTGACAGCTGCGATTTGGGCAATGATAAAGCTTCTCGCTATGGGCCGGCGACTTTAGATGTTGGTTCAGTGCTTGGAGGGTAGCATACTCTCGATGACAGAGGTAGCATTCGAAGCTGGAGCCATTCCAGGTTGCACTTGTTGCGATATTCTGTATGTCGGAGTCCGGGTAGGTAAGCAGCTTATTCGTCAATAAGCAATTGGGATCGCGCTGACTAATAGCCTGAAAAATCGTGCGGTAGTTGACGTTTTTAGCTTGTGCGCATGATCCAGTCTCAAGGTGGTGTGAAAGGCCGCTGGCCGAGGTCAAAGCTGCTTTGCAGAAGGGGCACGCGACGTTCTTGCCGCGGTGAGTGCTCGAATTGAGGTGCTTACGACGGTTAGCAATACTCCAGGCTCAGGAACGAAGGTACAGGTCAAGGTGTGCACGAATAACATACCATCTTCATGGCATTCTCACTTTGGAAGGTTCTGCTACAGTCGTGGCAGTAGTGTCGCTTGTGGTGGTTACGAGCGTCCATATGCTGATTGGCGGACTCTTGGGTATAGAATCTTTTGCTACAGGTTTCGCACTCGAATTGAGGCTCTCGGTGTCCTGTATCGTCCATGTGCTGGTCCACTGATCGCTGAGTGAAGAACTCTCGATCGCATGTGTCGCATTCGTAACGTGGGCCCCAGTGGTCTAGTGCGTTCATGTGTTGTAGAGCAGCTTGCTGGCTACCAAACTTACGATCGCATGTCTCGCACTCAGTATCATAGTACATGTTGGATCTGCCTTTTGAGGTTGGGTTGAATAGACAAGGCTACAACGTAGCAGGTACAGATCGATACGACACTGGTGAATGGGGAGGCTCTTCGAAAGACAAACTTAAGAACTATGAACGCAAGGTTGAGTGACAATACCGGTACTGGAAGAGAACTGATTGTGGGCGAAAAAGCAGTGCGATGCATGTCCACATTATTGCCTAATCACTGGGCCACAACAGGCGGGATTGTCTGTCCGATACTTGGCACCAGCCGAGCAGTGTCGCACCAACATGGCGAACACACACCGCCTTCCCAATGTAGTAAGATTGAACAACAAACGCCTGGGGGTGGAAGCGACTTCGCTTCATTGGTGGCCAATCAAAGGCTTATCGTGTTGCGGCACAACCGTTGGGAACCAATGGGCCATAGCTCCGGTCCGTCGCACCCTATGCTGTCGCTGATTCGCTTACTCTTGACTTTGATATACAGGTGTGCATGATGACAGGCCTCAATACGCACCCATCTGCAGCTGAAGACATGCTGGTCACACAATGTTTTTTGGCAGTAAAACCTTTGCATTGGGAAACTGAGACGTGACAGACAATCATTCAAACATGGTAGATTCTACGTGGGTGTCTTTCATTGAAATGGATGACCACAACATTGGCAGGATGCGTTGCGTGGATTCAAGAGGCATGCTTGCTAGCTCAAGACTCTCCTTATCTTTGCTTACGATCGCTGTCGTTACAGTCTTGTCGACCTTACGGTTTTCTGCCTTACGTTAAGCATCAAATCCGCCGTCCTTCCTAGAAACAGAGGTGGAAGAAATTCCCCTCACAGCACAAATATGTCCCTGCAGTCTCATGTGAAATCAATCGATATATCAACCTGCCGATACTCGCTGAGGAGAAACTTGTAGATTGGAAAAACCCCGTATGTTGCACCAAAGCATCCGCTTCTCCCGCAACCTTCAAGGCACAACCAAAAAGGTACAGTAACCCAATAGATATGGGTACTGGGAACCGAACAGTATATACCCGTGACATGAGCGCTCGTCAACGAGCATGACGTGGTGCTTGTCAATGAGCATAGTACAATGCTCGTCAACAAGGCACAATCCATCCAGATAGGCCAGGACAGAATTTGCTTGTCAACAAGCAGGATCTAGTGGAGTGTATATAAGCAAGTAGGAACACAACCCTTATGTGTGAGAGGGGGCCAGCTGGGGATACCAACTACTCTCTAAGATGGATGAATGGGGGGAAGGAAGGTTCAGGCTTGCTGGAGATAAGGGTGTAGAAGAGACCAAGTGTGGGAACACCACAAGTGATAGAGAGGATAGATGATGCAAGTGATGATGCAAGCAATGATGCAATCAATGATGCAAGCTGACAAATGGCAGGGTGATGGGAGCCTTATTAAAAGGACTGGAGGGGTTGTTGTTGGCTGCAAGCCATGTCAGGATGAGACTTGAGCAGGTCTTTAATTGCTACACCAAGGCAAAAGCTCAAAATTCATGGCAATTGCTCATCATTGATGGTCACAGCTCACATGTAACAATGGCCTTCATTGACTACTGCGATTGGCACAAGATTCTGCTCTGTATCCTGCCTCCACACAGTACCCAAACATTGCAGCCGCTTGATGTAGCCTGCTTCAGCCCGCTGGCAAACAACTTGTAACGGGGTCATGGTGCTGCAGGGAAGTAGGCTGTCACGTGTCGGGACAATGGCGCTAACCCATCGGGACGCTAGCGTGGTACGGATGAGAGCGCATAGATAATTGGGCACACAATGGCCAGGAAAACGGTAGCAATTAATCTTATGCGACCACCCCCCATTGTTACTAAGCTCGCTGTCACAGATACCCTTATACAACTACTCCAAAGTAGTCACCAAACACCTGTTGAAGTTGTGTCTTAAGCAAAGCTTGTAGACACTATTCGATTGGTTCTCGGGGATGAGCAGAGGTACAGAAAGCCGTTGGGGGTTGGTTATCACTGAGCGAGCTCGGAGCGGCAGAGGTTTGACCGTGATAAATCACCGTGATAAATTGCCGTGATAATCGCCGTGATAAATCGCCATGATAATCAGGGGGTAGTCGTCTAGTCAAAGACCATGGCGACTGGTTGCAATGAGTAGTACAGAGTATACTGTCTGGCTCGAGAGCAGGTGAGATTCCAATAACAAAGTTGATTGACAAGGTTGAACACGATGCCATAAGGGCAGCGTGTCTACTTGCTTATATACTTGACAGGAGGATTGATTGTACTGCTCATATCGAGTATCGTCAGTAACTTGATACTCGGTCCAATCAAACATTGTCGATGTGACCTTGATACTCGGTCCTTGGTGTCCTATTGATTGTTGTTGACATGGGTCCTCTGCAAGTGGGTTGGTATATGGGTCTGTGACAATCGTTTGTGTACGAGATCCACGTTGTATCCACTGCAGTCCTTTTCGTACAATCTTGGTTCATATAACAGATATTGCGAGTTGTTCATGGATCGTAACAGTGAGATTCCAATAACAAAGTTGATTGACAAGGTTGAACACGATGCCATAAGGGCAGCGTGTCTACTTGCTTATATACTTGACAGGAGGGTTGATAGTGGGTTGGTATATGGGTCTGTGACAATCGTTCGTGTACAAGATCCACATTGTATCCACTGCAGTCCTTTTCGTACAATCTCGGTTTGTATAACAGATATTGCGAGTGTTGATTATACTGGGTATCACTGACGCGGCTTCACAGCTCAGTCAATTGATACTGCAGTTCCTGGGCTGCTCTTGTCTTGTTGCGTAGTCCTGTTTGTTCAGTGTTGTTTTGCGAGTTGTTCATGGATTGTAACAACACCTTCACAACAGCCACGCGCTCTGCAATATCAAGAAGCCTGACTTTTAGGCTTTTCTAGAGTGCTAGGTAGCTACCTTTAACCACAAGCTTGTACTGAGCGCCTTCAAAGCCACAGGCGTGTTGCTGTTTGACCCCAACAAGGTCCTTCACCGCTTCCAGCAGCTCAATATTAAAGCCTACAACAGTACAGAGGACTCCACCGACGAGCTTGACTGAGTTTTCAGCTCCGCAGTTGCTGGCAACACCACAAGAGATGCTCGCTTGTTGCAATGCTCACTTCACGGGCTCTCTGCTCAAAACAAGCTGCTCAACCTTGAGAACCAGCATCACCAAGCTGCAATTACTACTAGGAATAGGCGTAAGGGCAAGGGCAAGGCGCTAGACTTTCACTGCAAACAACAGGACAAGCACAAGCTTCTCTTCTTCTCTCCCCGCAAAGTACAAGAAGCCTGCAAGCAGCAGCAAGCTGCAGAACAACAAGAGCTGGAAGAGGCAGCAAGGAAAGCAGACAAGAAGCAGATACAACACAACAAAAAGCTACTCTGAGAAAAGCTAGAACATGAGAGGCGTGTGGAGCGTGAAAGGAAGAAGGAAGAGACCACACAGAAGAAGGCTGAAGCACAGGCAGAGAAGCAACGCAAAAAGGAGGCTTGCGACGCTGCCAAATCTATACAATTGACCCAATTGGGCAAGCGCAAGGCCTCACAAATGGCGCCTACAAAGCCTCGCAAGATGCAGAAGCGTGCGGGTGGAGCTGTGGGTAGTTTTGTGGCCGCGCCGCCCACCCTAAGCCCTCCACCCAATACCACCCGCCGCGGCCGCAATGTCCACCTTCCCAGCAAATATAAATATCGCAAATTAATTGCAAGCTTCCAATTACTACTCCAGCACAAATTCTTGCAATCATGACTGTTGTGGGTGGCTCTACAGCCTCATTTTGGTAACACCATCGTTGGGTGCACAGACACGGTACCGTGCCAGACGGCAAAGCGATCAGGACAGCGAAACAATTGCTCTGCCCCACCAACCACCACCACCACCACCACCAACTTTAACATGCCGCAGTCACCCAAAATGGAGTCTATTGACGCTGCGCTTGCAGCTATAGAATCTCTAGAATCTGGAGAAAAACTCGTATACACGCAGATTGCTAAAAGGTTTGGTGTCAACCGCGTAACGCTTGCACGGCGGCATCAAGGTCTTACCACCTTGTGCACTATCCGCTATCAGAACCAGCAAGCTCTCCACCCACAACAGGAAATTGAGCTTATAGAATATATTGATCAAGTCAGCAAGCAAGGCCTGCCGCCTGATAGAAATTTGGTACAAAGACTTGCTTCACAGCTTGCCCAGAAAGAGCTTGGTTACCACTGGGTTAATTGCTTTGTTCAGCGCTATCCAGATCTTCTCAAATCAAAATTGGTCACCATGATGGATTGCAATTGCCACAGAGCAGATTCAGAACTGAAATACAAGCTATACTTTGAGCTTCTGCACAATAAACTTGATCAATATCAAGTTGAGCCATGCCATATCTACAATATGGATGAGAAGGGCTTCATGATTGGAGTCCAATTGCAATCAAAGAGAATCTTCTCTAGAGCCTCTCTAGAATCCAAAAATCATAAGGTCTTTGATCCAAGATGGCAACCAAGAGTGGATAACTCTGATTGCTTGTATTTGCGCTGATGGATTTCATCTTGACCCAAGCCTTATCTACCAAGGTCAATCTGGATTAATCCAGAACTCGTGGTTACAAGGCTTTGATCCAGATATCCACCGCGCCCAAATAATCTCATCATCCTCTGGCTGGTCAAACAATGATATTGGGCTTCAGTAGCTCAAACAGGTGTTTGATCCTGCCACCAAAGCAAAAGCTGAATTGTCTTACCGATTATTGTTCATGGATGGCCATCAATCTCACCTCATAATGGATTTTATCGACTATTGCAATCAAAATAAGATTCTACTAGCAATATTTTTGCCTCACGCAACCCATACTTTGCAGCCTCTTGATGTTGCCCTGTTTAAGCCTCTATCAACTGCGTACTCAAATGAGCTATCAAGCTTTATAGATCAGTGCCACGGGCTGCTACCTATCACCAAAAGCCACTTCTTCCCGCTGTTTTGGAGGGCCTGGGAGGCCTCCTTCAAGGAATCTTCAATCCTCTGGGCCTTTGAAGCTACAGGCCTATCGCCATTCAATCCAGAAGTAATACTCCAAAAGTATAGGACTATAGCTGCTGAGAGCAATAGCGAGTCCTCTAATATCAGCACATCTGATTGGAGAAAGATTAGGCAGCTGGTAGATTGCACCATCAACCACAAAGAGAGTAGGAAGATCTTGCAGCTTAATTGAACTATCCTCAAGCTATCTACCCAATCAAAGCTTATTCAGCACGAGAATGAGAGGTTACAAGAAGCTCTAATCAATGAGCGGCAGCGGAAGCAGCGATCCCAGCCTGGATCACTTGAGCAACCTGAAGACTACCATGGTGGAGCTGATTTCTGGTTGCCGCGGAAGGTGCGAGAAGCTTGCAGCCTCTATGAGCAGAAGAAGCGCGATCAAGAGCTATTACAACAACAAAAGCTGCTGCAATCCAAGCTCAGGAGGAGTCAAAGCTGATAAAAGCACGCAAGATTAATGCAAGGCGTCAGGCGCAAGCGGAGGCAAGGCTACTGAGGGAAAAGCAGAGGGGCTGATGAAGTTGCTGAGCGAGCAGCTCGTCAAGCAGCCCGCAAAGCAGCAAAACAACTTCAACAAGCTATCAGAACCTCCCAAAAAGGTAAGAAGAAGAGCTCTAAAGCTTGTACAAAGCCTATACCAAAAACATCTACTGCTGGTGATTGTGGTGGTGGTGCGCAGCCATCTACTTGCTCAACAAGCCTACCACCAATTTGATTGCAATGCAGCTGTAACATAAAATTGCCAGCAATATATAAGTAAATAGCAATATATTATATAACGTCTAGACTACTCTACTAAAACATCTTGCAATAACAGCCATTTGGTGCGGCTCTACAGCCTCATCTTTGTGGTGGTGGTTTGTGGGGTGGAGCGATTGTTTTGCTGTCCTGATCGCTTTGCCGTCCGGCACGGTACCGTGTCCGTGATCGCAATGCGCATGCACCACAATGCGCATCTTGGCATAATAACAGTATACTTTCTACCTCTCCTATCTCAACGCCACAATGTCTGTGAAGGAAGCTGTTGCAGAGGGATGTGCAACTTGTCATTGCAATGATTTCTCATATACCAAACTTGCCAATAAACATGGTGTAACACGCTCAACTCTGACGTGACAATTGAACAAGGAATGCGCATCAAAAGAGGACCAGGCACTTAGCCAATGATTGATGCACCCACACAATGAGGCAGAGCTAGTGCAGTACATCAGAGGACTCACAGAGCAACACCTTATGCCTACAAGGCAAATGCTGAAGAATTTTGCAACTCCAGTTATTGGAAGAGAGCCTAGCGAATCCTGGGTTACTGACTTCCTCAACCACAACAAAGATACCCTTATTACCGCATGGACCACCCCAATGGAGAAGGATTGTCACAAGGCCAACTGTGGTGAAAAGTACCGCTTATACTTTGAGCTTCTGCACCATAAGCTAGCCCAGTACAATCTGGAGCCTGCTCACACATACAATATGGATGAGAAAGGCTTTGCTATTGGTGTCACTGGCAGGAGCAAGAGGATCTTTGACAAGGTACTCTACAGCAAGAAGCACCTCAAGCAGTCTCTGCACAATGGCAACAGGGAGTGGGTGACGCTCCTGGCGTGCATATGCGCCAATGGATCTACTCTTCCCCCAGGCATCACCTACGCAGCCACTGGCCGGGCAGTTCAAGCCTCTTGGGTAGCTTCAATTGACAAGAAAGTGCACCAGTGTCATACTGACACGGCTTGCAGCCAACCAGTCCTTATACATCTGTCAACCCCTATTACCCCTATCTGTCAACCCCTATTACCCCTATCTGTCAACCCCTATTACCCCTATCTGTCAACCCCTATTATCCCTATTTTGTCAACCCCTATTAGTCAACCCCTATTGACAGCCCCTATCCGTCAACCCCTATTATCCCTATTTTGTCAACCCCTATTAGTCAACCCCTATTGACAGCCCCTATCCGTCAACCCCTATTAGTCAACCCCTATTGCACCCCCACTTTAGCTAGCCACCCATCTTGATATATATACCCCCTTCTTCCCACCTCTAGATAGCTCTTACTCATGCTTGCAATTCAATCCTTCAATCATCCAACTCCCTCATCACTTCACATTCACTCTTCACTCCTTTATACTTCTCTCTGATCCTTTGTGGTATTCCCACACTTGATCCCTTCTTCATCATTTATACTTCCCACTACTTGTGGTATCCCCACACTTAGTCTCTTCTACACCCTTATCTTCAACAAGCCTGAACCCTCCTTCTACCAATCCATCCATCTCAGAGAGCAGTTGGTATCCCCAGCTGGGTCCCTCTCACAACCAGGTACACTTCACCACCTCCCCAAATGGTTGGACAAACAACAATCTTGGTTTAACCTGGCTTGAACAGGTATTTGATTGCTACACCAAGGGCAAAGTGCAGAGAAAGTGGTGGCTGCTGATAATAGATGGCCATGGCAGCCATTGAACATGGGATTTTATCACATACTGTGATGACCATAAGATACTTTTGCTTATATTCCCACCACACACCACCCATACATTACAGCCATTAGATGTAGTCTGCTTCAAGCCTCTGGCTAGTAACTACACCAAGGAGCTCGATATTTGTATACAGAAGACTCAGGGATGGCTGCTTGTCAAGAAAGGAGACTTCTTCCCTCTTTTTTGGAAGGCCTGGACATCTACATTCACTGAAAAGTTGGTGAAGAAGGCCTTCTCTGCCACAGGAATCTTCCCACCTAACGCCAACGTTATCCTTGATAAGTTCACAACAACAACACCTAAGAGAGCTGCAACACCTCCTCAGCAAACTGCACCAACTGCAGTAAATGGAGAGCCACCGTGGCTCAAAGCTAAGACTCTACTTTGTGCAGCAATAGTAGAGAATGACAAGGTTGCTGGCCGTGAGCTTATGCAGTACATCCACCATCTTTCAGTGCAGAATCAGCTGCTTGAACACCAGCTGCAAGGCGCTAGAGAAGCTCTCACAGAGAAGGCAAAGATGAAGGATAAACAGAAGGTCTTGCCTTTGTACGTGCACACTCTTGAGTGGCATGGCAGAGCCAGATGGTGATCTCCTACATCAAAGGCAGAGGCTGATGCATGTGAGGCAGCATACAAGGCCTATGCAGCTGAACAAGAAGCAGCAAAGGCTACTGAACGTGAGCTGAAGAAGACTCAGAAGCTACTCAAGGATAAACGCAATGAGCAGGCTTGTGTGCAGCGTGCAAGGGAGAAGGAGGAGCAGGAGAAGAAGTGCATCCAAGAGCGCAAGGAGATCGATCAACGCAAGGCAGAAAGAGAGCGCAAGAAACACAAGCGCAACTCTCAAAAAGCATCACAGACTACTCAAAAAGGTAAGCGCAAGGCATCACAGAAAGTAGCACCAAGAAAGAAGCAAAATTGTGGCTCTGCAGCTGTGCGGAGTGGTAGTTTTGCTCATGAGCAGCCCTCAGCACCTGCACCAACACTCAACAGCCGCAGCTGCAAAATACTTCAGCCACACAAGTTTTGGTAGCAGATTTTGTCGTATAGGTCTATAGATCACTCCACCAAAAAATCTAGTTGCGATAGCCTTTGTGTGTGGCTGTAGAGCCTCATTTTTTTATGGGTGGTGTAAGTGTTGATGGTGCGCGTTGCGGCGCATGCGCATTGCGAGCACGGACACGGTACCGGTACGGTGCCGGCTCAGCACCGTGACACACAAGCTTGAACTCTCACACAACCTCACCTACCAACGCAATAGACGACGCCATCAACGCTATAACCGAGGCGGAGAGCAACAACGAGGAGGATTATACTGATGAGTATGAGCACTGGCGTGCTAACGAGCCGCGTTGGAGTCCTGAAGATTTTAATACCCAGGGTAATCCTGTGCGTTACTGGCTCATCTTGCGCGGCAGGTATCCATTGCTAGCACAGCTGGTGCTTGATATAACGACTGTATCTGCTTCCAGCTGCAAGTGCGAGCGACCTTTTAGCGAGCCTGGCGATCTATTACAACCTAAGCATCGTCAAATTGAATCACAATTATTAGCTGCTCTGCGTGTGTGCGGAGGTGGATGAGAGCAGGTTTGATGGGTGTTTGATGACGAGGTTGATGAAAGTACGTTGACTGACACTTCTATTGACAGTTTGTATGGCGTATGCCAGTGGGAAGAGTATTCACAATAATTCTAGTGCAACAACGGGATTTTGGCATACAACGAGTATATTTCCAAATCGATCAACCAAATCGAGTCCACAACACGATCAAACCCTCTAAATCCAGTCAAACGTCACCAACTAGCAAATACAATCAATCCCCCGCATGGATTTGACTTGATTTGATCGATATCCGGTATGCTGACTGCCATCTAAACATATTTGACAGTGACCTGAGAGCCACTGTTAATGGTGACATCAGTATAGACAGTGCTACCCTGCTTAAGGTCGATGACAGTAGCGCTGCTCAGACCTTCAGTTCCGCCGGTGCTGAGAGCAGCGCTTGCCTGAGTGAAGACAACAGTGCCGAAGTTGCTCAGAGCAACAAGGCTGCCATTCTGCTCGAAGTCCTCGACGATCCACTCAGCATTCTGACGACACAAGACAGAGCCGCTGGGAGCGCTGAGAGTCTGGCTGACACTCTTGCCGGTGCTGACGTTGGTGAGCTTGACCGTGCCCTTGGTAGTGGAGGTAGCAACGATGTCGACTTGGATGACGTTGCCAGCGCTGACGGCGAAGTTGCTGAAGTCGTAGGCGTAATCGGGGTACCACTCGTACCAGGCGTCGTAGGAGACAGCACCTGAGCTGGTCACAGTGAAGTCGATACCAGCCTGGAGAAGACCGCTGGCGCAGGAGTCGCCGTCGATGCCGACCCAGGCTGAGGACGACTCGGTACCGGCAGAGCCAACGTGCTTGGGAGTGGGGACGGTGAAGCGACCAGTGGCGGACTTGAAATAGCCGGATGAGGGTTGCTCGAGAACGACACCAGACCAGTTGGATGAGTACTCGACGTGAGCAGTGGTGTTGTCGGATCCCTCGATGAACTTGGCGTTCTCCTTGAAGTCGCTGCCAACCTTGACCAGAGGCTGAGTCCTGTGGCGGCGAGTGCCATCAGCACGAGACTGAACACGTTCAGCAAGAGTAGAGGGGCGAGCCAAGGCTGAGCCAGCAATAGCGGCGGAGATGAATGCGATGGAGAACTTCATGTTGAACGATTAAAGAAGCTTGTTGGTCTCGAGCGAGAAGCGAAGGGATCCAAGTAGAGCTGTTGAGCGACTGCGTTGCTGTAGTGCAGAACCTGCAATAACGGATATCGCTGACCTTTATATATTCGACTTTGGAGCTTGCTGCGACGTTGCTCACCTCCATGCGGATGCTCCGTACGATGGTGCGATAGCTCTCGAAGGTGACTTTCAATGATACCTTCCTAATATCTACTGATTAGATGCGTTCCCATCATGCTGGTATTGATGCTCGGTGAAGACTAAGGATCGGTCGACAAGATTGATTGGGCAAAGCGTCAAGGGCTGAGGTGGTCATTGGCTCTAGTTGTGCTTGCGAATTATGCTCGTGCATTCCGAACCTTGCGTATGGTCAAACGGCGATGCAGCAATGTGTTCGATGGTCACATGGGTGGTGGTCATTTGTTGCCTGGAGGCTGCGAGATTCGCCGACCGTAATGAAGTATCTCTGGGTCTCAGCGGGTCTTTCTGTGTGTAGGGAGTTGTGCCTTCCTTTTCAGGAAGCTAGCCGAAGCTCGAATGCGCAAGGCTTCCGGATTTGCAAAGACGCTATGGTGGCACTTCGACAGCACTTCTTTCGCAGATCTCGGAATTAAACTTTCAAGAAGCGGTGAATCCTTGCTTGCTCCCTTCTGGAGATAGTATTTGTTGCTCCAGCGGTGCTTGGTTTAGACTTGTCCTTGAGTTTCCTTGTTAGGCTGCGTTAAAAACTTGGACTGGGGACGTAATAGTAGGCGTTGATGGTGAGTAGTCGATGGCGCTCGAGAGAGGTGCAAATAGATTAATTGCAGGAGAAGCTTGTGGTTGCTTATCAGTGCAGCCGGCACTTGGCAAGGGTCAATGTGGCTATACTAGTACCAATTAGGCAGTTCACGATGTATTGCGCCAGTTCCAATTCAGATAACGTGCATCTTTGCTCGTATCTGGCGCAAGGCGAGATTAAATGTTGTTATATGCCGCGCTTCAAGCCTGCCAAGGTTGCTTGTGTGAGCTTGTTCGCCGTACGTGCAGCATGCGGTCGTTGCTTGAAGCAGGCACTCGCTGGCTAGTCAGGTCTCGCTGGCAAACCACAACAAAGCGTCGAAATATTGACTCTGAGTCACCGATCTCGAGTTATAGGTTTGCTTGAGTCTTGATTATGAGAGTTCAGTGACTAGTCGTACCCTTTGGTGGCGAACTACCACACATGCTCTCATTAGTGTGGATCCGCTGCACCTGTGACATTCGTCAATCCAGTAGAATCTCACATCCTTACAAGAAGAATCTCACTATTATTTTGAACAAACTTGAAGTTGTCGAACAGATCTTGGGCAGCCAGATCCCTTTCTCTCTCGTCTTCTGGGAGTCAACTGCTGTAGTACGCCCCATCCGGCCATGTGTACTGCCAATAGATTCCACAACACGGCAGTCCCAACGCACTCGGCTCCGGCCCTGCATCGTTTAGCAACAGTGCTGCAACACCATGTGGCGGCATTGAAACGGTCGGATTGCGCAAAGCTGTTCCATTGTTGGTGTGCATCCACAAGTTGAGACATTGTAGAGACGACCTGCGCGGATAGACCAGCTCCCGGTGAGATTGAAGAAAAGTTTTTGCGGTATATCGAGGGTATTGAGGAGCATAAACACAACGCCGTAGCTGCTGTTGTCGGACCAGTACTGTGTGGGGTGCGTAGCGTTGGACACGTAGTCGGGTTGGCCGTTGCCCCTGCAGAAGGGTACGATAGATTCGCCGAAATTGGGATCTTGGTTGATCTTGATGATGACGTGGTTCTTCAAGATTTCACGGGCCTCTTCACTTGCCTTGGGCAAGTTCGTAGAGATAAAGAGCGAACTCTTGAGCAGTGCCCATGCTGTAAAATGGTTATGCCTCATCATACATGAGGTTGCCGATGGGATTACCTTGACTTATGTTTCCCACCTCCAGCATATCCATATCGTAGTCAGTTACCCAGTACTGGAAGCTCGCATTGTCCATGATAGCAGCTAGTGAGTTCCACCGTGGCTTGATGTTGTCGTTGATGCGCCAGCTGTGACCAAGCCGCTTTCCCCAGGTTCAAGGTTACTGCCATCCCTATTCGTCGATCGAGAACCAGAAAGGCTTTTCGTCCTTATCGACTGCTCGAGCAGTGATAGCATCGGCCATGCGTTGAAAGCGGCCAATCGCTGAAGGTGTGGATGTCCTCCACTTCATGTCCATATGATCCTCAGAATCCAGCACATGTCTTGTACCCAGCATCTGGGTATGCCGACGTCGAGATACTGTCGGAGGGAGTGAAGATATCCACGGATCTCCATCTGTTTGCTAGCGGTCCGTTGCAGTGTTTGCTAACGGTCCGCTGCACTGATTGTCCAGCTCATTCGGTTAGCTCGGTTTGCTTCCCCAACCCTTCACTGCTATCCCCTTCTACTATATAGTCTCGATCGATTCTAGCCAATAGCTCAAAAAGATCAATCAACACAATCCACTCACTTCAACAGATACCTAGGCTTTTGAGCTTATTGGTCAAGCTTCGCATACCTGGAGGGAACTTCTCGGGATCTATGTCACCGGTCAGGGAGGAGAGCGATGTGGGAACGATAATGGCTTACCCTTCATCAACTCTCCGCTATTACCTCGCTCTTTTCTTGAGAAGCAATCATCAAAGATGATTGAGTTTTACCCTGCTTTGACAAGACTCTCGTCGACCATGGAGTGAGCCATAGCTAGGAGCATCTCTTCGTTCTACAGTACTAAGACTTAAGTCTGTTCGCGTACCGTGCACGGTCACCCAACGCCCGGATTCAACCAACGCCCGCTCCAAGCCTTCACGCCTACCACAAAAATGAGGTTGTAGAGCCACATACAATGGTTATTATTATAAGAAAACTTGGTGGTTTGTTCTATAGACCTATGCGACAAAGTTCCTCCATACAAATCAATTATATAGGGTGGCGGTACGGCCGCTGCGGGTTGTGTGAGTGCGAGCTGGCAGAGGAGGCGTTGCAGGCTTTGGACAACTACGAGCACCTACAGCACAACGTGCAGGCTTCTTTTTGGCTGCAGAAGCTTTTGAGGTTATGCGATTACCTCTTTGGGACAGTTGTATAGCTTTTTCAGTGTCGTGAACTTGCTTTTGATGCTCTTGCTCTGCCTTGCATTCAGCTGCTTCTTGGGCCTTCACAGCTTTCAGCTGGTCTCGCTCTTCCTTCTCCCTCACCCGAGCCACACGCTTTTCATCTGCTATCTTGGCCTTGTAGAGCTTATTAGCGGCTTTTAACTTCTTCATTTCAGCCTTTTTTAGCTGATCAGCTTGCTTCTCTTGTTCTGCAACAGCCATGCGAGCGCGCGCCTCGCGGAAGGCTCGAGGAGACCACATCATTGCTCCGCCGTGATACTCCTGGTGTTGTTGCAAGTCCAATTGCTTGTTGGATTGCTTCTGACACTTCTGATTTTGGTATAGCTTCTTGCGCAGGCCTTCAATCTCGTCGTGAAGGAGCTCTACCTGTGTTGAGAGGTGATGGATAGTTTGACCCAGCTTCCGTGCACCTACACTGCGCGGATCCTTCACCTCTGCACGTAGGGTTGAGCAAGCCCTGAGCCACTTGTCTGCAGAATAAGCCGTAGAAGCAGAGGAGACTGATTCTGAGTCCTCAGGGGTTATGTGGCGGAACCTATTGAGTATAATGTTGGGGTTTACTGGGTATATACCGGTGGCTGTGAAGGCCTTCTGTACAAGCTCCGCATTGAACGTAGATACCCAGGCAGGCCAGAATAGGCTGAAGAAGTCAGCCTTCGACAGCGGGGATAGGCCTTGGGATTGCTGGAGGTGGTTATCAAGTTTGCTGGCGTAGTGAGAAGAGAGAGGCTTGAAGCAGACTACGTCCAACGGCTGCAGAGTCTGGGTACTGTGAGGGGGTAACACTGCAAGTATGATCCGTTCCTGGTGACAGTATTCGATGAAAGCCTGTGTCAGGTGACTACCATGGCCATCTACAATCAAGAGGCGGTACTTCAACCGCGCCTTTGGCTTGGTATAGCGGTCAAACACCTGTTCAAGCCAGGCCAATCCAATGTTGTTGTTTGTCCAGCCTTTAGGCAAAGAAGCCACGTGAATTAGGTGTGTTCCTGCCTCGATATCGGCAACCCAATGTCTCTGGATGGTTGAGTTTTTTGACTCAAAGATGATACCAGGAGGGAGAGCAGTACCATCCGCGCAAATTGCAGCCAACAGGCTCACCCACTCATGTGAGCCATCTTGACAAGCCTGCCTAACCTCCTTCTTCTCATATTGACGCCTGCTGAAGACGCGCTTCAACCTGCCCAGCACTCCAATAGCAAAGCCCTTCTCATCCATATTGTACGTGTGCTCAGGCTCAAGGTCATACTCGGCTATTTTCTGTTGCAACAAGTCAAAGTACAGCTTGTACTTATACTCTGACTCAGCATTGTGACGATTAGAGTCCATACCCGTTGTCCATTGAGCCGTGAGCTGGTTGCTGTGACGGTTGAGGAAGCGTGTAACCCAGCTATTGGAGCAGCGATCTGACACAACTGCAGACGCAAAATTTTGCACCATGTCTCTTGTAGGTGGTAAGCGACGTGCTGTGAGCTCCTCTATATACCTCACAAGGTCTGCTTCTTGTTGGTCGCTGAGTTTGCGTTGGTTGTGGTTGGCAACGTGTCGGGGGACCTGCACACGCCTATGCGCGCACGACAACGTTGTGCGAGAAACACCATGATTTTTTGCAATTGTAGTATAGACAAGTTTTACATCTGGCTTCAATTTACGAATCTGCTCAAGTGCATTTTTAATTCCTGGCATGGTTGTTGAGTTATTACGCGTTGAAATAACGTCTATGTGTGGTGCACCAGGCGTTGGTTGAATCCGGGCGTTGGGTGACCGTGCACGGTAAGTGGACCGTGCAGCCTCATCAACACAATTGCATCAGAGACCCCACCACTTCCATCAACCATAACTCTATCAATATGACAGATTTCAGCGCAGTTATTTCAGCCAATCGAAGGCCTAATGCTGAGCTATCTATTCGCAAATGCGATTTTGTAATGGCTGCTATAGAGGCTGGGATGCAGACACGTGAAGTTGCCAACAAGCTGGGTTGCTCGCAACACTGTGTACAGAAAACTATTGCCCGTTGGAACAGCACCCACAACAACACCAGCAGGCCTTGTACAGGCCGACCACCTCTACTCAGCCATTGCCAACGCCGTCTGCTACTCCGAGTAGCTCGAAAGTACCCTAAAATACAATACCAAGATCTGCTAGAGGAGGCAGGACTCTGGGCACACGATGAGGCATACCCATTGGTCACAAAGAAGACTGTATACCAAGCCTTACTTGGGGAAGGATTACGCAACTTCAGAGCAAAGCGCTGCCCTAAAATCAATAGAGGCACAGCACTTTTAAGGCTTAGGTATGCTCAGGAGTGGCATGTGTTTGACTACAAGAGAAGGGTTATCAAGTTTAGTGATGAGTGTAGCATTGCCCGTGGTACTGGGGAGGATCAGGAGTGGAGTTTTCAGTATCCCTATGAGAAATTTGACCACAACAAAGTACATGAGATGAGTACTGGCAGAGCCAAACAGCAGATGGTGTGGGCCTCTATATGGGTGACAAGGGGTGGCCGAGTTGGACGGAGTGAATTGGTGATCATGGAGAGGGACTACACTGCCCAACATCACGGCTACTCGTCAGTTTTGTACTGTAACGCACTCAAAGATGGACTCTGCCCTCACTACAAACCTGGAGAGAGGTTTATGCAAGATAACGCCCGTGTACATGCTTCAAAGTACACTCAGAGATGGTTAGAGACCCATGGGGTATGGACGATTGAAGCACCACCATACTCACCTGATCTCAACCCCATAGAACACATGTGGTGGGCTCTCAAACGTAAGCTACATCATCTCCACCCTGAGTTTGACACTCTTGGAGATACTCAGGAGGAGTGGGATTGCTTTTGTGAGGGTATTAAAGAGGCATGGGCAGCACTTCCCGATAGACTGATCAGGCAGCTCATCTACTCAATGCCAAGGCGCCTCAGAGCCTGTGAGCGAGCCCAGGGTTACCAGACTAAATATTGAGACTCTGAGCATTCAATTGCTGCAACCAGATTCAATTTTCACCGTGTGGTTGTTGAGATATTGAGGTGTGAACATTCACTCAGAAGTCAAGATTGCGGCCCAAGCTTTTAGCGCGAACAGACTTCTGTCCACTCACTGTAGTTGCAACCGAAAGCGTTGAAGGCTGAATGCAATCAGCACATTGTTTTGAACAGGGTGACTCTTCAAACTTATTGTTATAACCCATTTTGGGTAACTTTACCATCCCATTGTTCAACGCTGCTGCACCGGCCGCCAGAAAGCTGAGGATTGCGGAGCGCATCTTCGATAGGAATAGCAGGACTGACCTCAAGTTATAGAAAAGCAGATTTCGTCTGACTGAGCTTGTGAACGCCGACCAAGAAGCAAGCCTCAAGCTTTATGTGTGCCTCAACATAGACATAACGTCTCGGTGAACCGGGGACATGTCAGAAGCTTCAGCGGCCCGCCGCTGTAGAATCTTCGAAGATCGTGAGATGTGTCCTGCTTTCGTTCGATGCTGCTCGTCCGTGTCAAAAAAAAAAGATATTACGTTTGATTTGTGGGATTTCATTCGCGCCCCGCAGTTTGCGTTTCCCAACCTGCCGGAGGTGTGCGTACATGAGAGATGCCCTACAATCATCTTGGCTGGTCGAGTCTGAGCTTAAAGCAACGGCAGCCAAGCTGTTCTATGTGCTTGCATGGATTCTATGCTGTCTAATCTGAATCTCTGTCACTATCTCCGTCTATGTCTTCGTCTTCATCTTCATCTTCATCTTCGTCTTCATCTTCGTCTTCATCTTTGTCTTCATCTTCGTCTTGGTCTAGCTCTCCAATTATGTCTAGTTGCAAATTCTGCTCTTTGCAGACCCTCTTTACTTCGCTCAATACCTTGTTATTGCCTTCCACAACGATCATCTTCTGCAATGTTCGCGCAACGATGCTCTTGTTCTCAAGCATTGCTAGCAGAAGATCTGTAACCTCTTCATCCTTACCCAACTCATTGAAGAACTCGAGTACTTCAAGCTCTGGGGGAAGACCAACCGAATGTAGGCGAGGTTTCTTAGAGGACTTGCCAAACAACTGGTAGTCCCAGTTCATCCGAAGTTCCTTGAGTGTCTGAAACTCTCTGAGACGTAATGTCTTGCGACAGCCTAATGTTGGGAAGTCGATTGTGATGCTTTTGAGCGAATGTGCTTGTGAGCTGAGCGCGATGATGTAGTCGCTGAAGCTGTCAGAGCTTTCTTCCAACTCGGGCTCCGGTTCCTCAAGCTGTGTCATTACGAACTCTTCCAGACCTATAGGGAACTCGAGCACATCTGACAGTGTGTCGTCGCTGATGTCGCATTCGATCAGGTGCAGCTTCTTTAGCGCCGTTTCGTGTGGGCGCTCGAGAGAGTCGAATCCTCGATCATCCAACTTCGCTCTCCGGATGGTCAGATTCTCCAGCTCGGGGTGGGCAAAGATGTGGATGTTCTCGCGGAGATCCCAGTATCCATCGTCGGCGCATTGATAAAAGAGAGTACATGTCTTGAGACAGGCAAGGTCGAAGGGTCCATTGAAGAGGCACCCAATACCATGCAATAGCTTGTCTGGTAACGAGATGTCAAGCTTTTCCAAGTTGGACATTCTCGACAACGAATGCGACGGGTCATAGTGATGGCGCAGTGGGGCATCCAGAGCCAGCTGTGACAGCTCGTGTGAGGGGTACGCCAACTTCACTTCATAGATGGCCGAGCCCCGTCGCGGTCGACGTCCCAGCGATTCACTGAAAGTAAGATGTAGTTCTGGTGTTTCGAAAAGGATGCTTTTGTACAGTACGGCGTCACTAAGACGGTGATAGCGCTTGTTCAATCGCGACACGTTGCACAAATCGCGTTTCGACGTGCGACCCAGTATCTCGAAAAGCTGGAGCAGAAGCTCATCAGGTAGCCTGTCGAGACGGTCACGCGCGGCATCCGCGCTTTCGGTGGTTGCTTCAGGGTCGATGTCGTTGGACATGTTGCGCGATGGTCCGGGCTAGGAGCCGTGACGTGGAAAAGTGGCCCTGATCTGCCGAAACGCGGGGAACCGAATGTGGGGAAGCAGCAAGGCTGCGAGTTGGCTACAGATGCAGGGCGAAAATGCAAAAGTAGTAATACGTGGTTCAAAAGGGAGAAATTCTCCGTGGCAAGAGATGTACAACTGAGGTGTTTGGACGTGACGTTAGGTCCAGGTGCGAGGTGGCAGGTGGCGTGAACAGCAGACTTGGCGCGACCAATATTTCCCTCCTGATTGGCCAAGACGATTGCCTTAGCCGCTTCTCCACTACCGCGGACGTCTCAACCACCTCAACACGTGCTCGACAACACTTTCGACCCCATCGTCGAGGGGTCCATTCTGCCTCCTTCGTTGAGAAGACTGTGCGTCATGTCCTACAGATAAAATGTCTTTTCGTGGGATCATTTCGTTACTTCCTTCTTCACCTCGTCTACGTACCGTCTCGCCCTGCTCAAATTTACGAGCGAATGACCTTAAGACAGTTGGAAGCATCATCCCATACATGCCGTACAGCATTACCCAATACCTGGCTACTTTACCAGCCTCCGCATACTTTGGCCCAAATCCCGCACTGTGATACCCGGAGCACCTCGAGATTGCCCCAAAGTGTCAGAGCTTGAAAGCTCGCGCATATCGCCCAGCTTTCGCTGGCTCATTTAGCGTCTCTTCATCCTGTTCAGTCTCGTCTTGATCCTCATCGCCCTCCACATCACCGACATGGAACAACAAATGCGAATCTACAAACGCCAGATCATCATCCGTCTCCGCCCTAAACACCGTGACCTTCGTAATCGTCTTAAGCCCTAGCTCCCGTTTATGTTGCATCAAAAAATACGCAAAGCCAGCACCATTCGGACTCCCCAGCAACGCATGTCCCTCGTCAGTCTTCGTATCAAACTCCATGCCAGGCCACTCGCTCAACTGCTTCCCCGCCTTCTGCAGACACGTATCAATGAGCTGGTTCGTCTGGTCGTTGCTGATACCCAGCATGAAGAAGTAGCGGATGTTTTTGATGTCGGGGTTGTTGCGGTTCCAGTATCCCCAGAGAATGTCCGAGAAGGCGCGGAGCCTGGGGAGTTTGGTGGGGTCGACGGGCTTGCGGCCGCCGTACCAGGTGTTTGATGCTGCGTAAATAGGCGAGTCGAGGAAGAAACCGAATATGGCGCCGCCGGTGGGGTTGATGCCGAGTTCATAGTGTGCTTGTGTGGCCTCCAAGTGCGTCAGCAAAGTAATCGCGAAGTTGAAGGTACCACCTCACTTACCTGGTACTCCATACCATCGACAGTATACCACTGATTAATCGCGGGAATCTGTCGTCCATTCTCTGTGGGCTTCGGGTTCCAGTGCTCGACTCGATAGCACGCGTTGTCTCCGCCTTCTGACTGCGGCTTGCCATTGAGCCTAAGAGCTTTCATGGCCTCGGGTATCTTCCAGTGATCGTTCATCTTGCAAGAGTAGGTGGAGGGGTTGACTATGGACCACTTCCAGACCACGAGCTCTCGTGTGAGATCACCTGTCCACGGGCTTGCGGCTGAAGGTGGAGTACGCTTGTCGCCCATCTGGATG
Organism: Macroventuria anomochaeta; assembly: GCF_010093625.1. NCBI lineage: Eukaryota > Fungi > Ascomycota > Dothideomycetes > Pleosporales > Didymellaceae > Macroventuria > Macroventuria anomochaeta. The sequence goes on along the minus strand of NW_022985416.1, from coordinate 135,688 downwards.
CCGGCTTCTTCGTCGTCGCCGTTGAGACCGCACATCTGGTATTGAGTAGGTGGTTAGCCATGTACTCAATGGTCGGTATTACACGTACCAACGCGCTGCCCTTTTCAGCGAACTTCTTCCAGTCTACCTCGCTAGCATGGTCACCGTCGAAGAAGTCATGGACTACACTGTCGCGCCTGAACCTGATCTTTCGTCCACTCTGCTTGATTTGGTCCTCGTATGCTGGCGGTCCAGGCTTCCCGAACAACTCTTGGTGACGGCGACCCATCTGTGAGACACTTGAAGTTGCTTTGCCAACGTTGAGCGCGCGGCCAACAATAAAGGTAGCGATAGTGGCAACGATGGGAATCAGTTGCAATCACATAGTCAATGGATCAAGTGATGAGGCAGTGTGAGCACTCGGGAAGGGGTAAGAGAACTGCGCTATATGTGGGTCTGAAGTTTCGCTCGTCATGTGAGCAAGCGCGATGGTGAAGTGAAGGCATCGGTTGCCGCTAGTTCCCTACTACATATACACTACGTAAGGCAGGCGTTCTATGCCGGTAAAGGCCTACTTAATCCAAAGAGGAAAAAAATTCATCGACCTCCAAAAGACTTGGCCAAAAACTGTCACGGAGCTCTTCCGTGCCTCAACATCTGACGCAAACTCGCTTCCTGTCCACGCAAGAGCTTTCGTACGACAAACGACGCGGGGACTGTGTACACGCTACAGCGAGTACGCATGACCACATGTTGTATAGTCGGCTTGATTCGTGATCATAGAAGTACGTTAGCACACATCCGCAGAACGCAGTGCGTACAACTTGGACCTCAGGCTTCTCAAAACACCTCCTTGGTGAAAGCACGCATGCGTCTTCCAGAGGAATTTGCGTTCCCAATTGCAGACCATAGGAAAGTGCGGACAGGATGCGGTTTCGATGTTGCGTGACTGGATGGCGAACCGGATCCACTAGTCTCTCGCAAGCTAGTCTCGCAAGCTAGTCTCGTATTCGAGATCGCTCTCCAGAATGTGAAACAATGCATCCCCAACCCAAGCTTCTGTCAGAAAGTCATGGCTCCCATCAGCCTCGTCTGCACTTGCTGTGCGCGGATCCTGCACACAAAGCTGTTCAAACCCGGCTTCGATACCCAGAGGCTTGATCGATGAGGACTCTAGGTCTTGGAAGATACAGGGTCGGTCTATAGCTACCTTCAACCGCTTCTGTTCCAACTTTTCTTTACGTTTCAAGTCCCGTTCACTAGCGAGCTGTAGCTGGTATATTCGAATCCGTTCGTCCACTTTCACCGCTTTCCGAATGAGTTCTGCGGTATTACTGGGCTTTGGAGGCAGTGCGTATCCGTAGAGAGTGGTAGTGGTACGGAGGGGCTGGGGGATATTCGTCTCGCGCTCGTTGAGGGCTACCATCAATGTCTGCAGTTCGTGTCGCAATCGAAATAGTTCATGAGCGCGTACATCTGCTGTTGCAAGAGATGTTGTGAGATCGGGGACTTCGTTTGCATTCGGTTTTGCTTCTTCGGTAGTGCTGTTGTGGTGACTAGCAACATCACCGTCCGGCGCTCCTTCGAGCGCGGGAGATGCGTCTCTTTGACGCAAGAAAACGAGCGTCTGCTGCCAAGCATCTCGCTTCTGTGACACTTGCCATCCATATGTCTGCCGTCTCATAAGCTTAGCCTGCTTGCGTAGCATTACCGCGTGAGCATGGTTCGCACGACATAGCCACTCGTCGACCCAGTCCTGACCAAGGTTCCGCCACATGATTGGGACGTCGAGTTCAGTCTTGACAGTAGAGAAGAAGGGAACGGGTGCAGGAGGAACGACTGCTTGTTCGAGAACTGCATGATGTGCGGCCTGATCTGCCAGATGGTTGCCCTCGCTGTTCGAGTGTCCCTTGACCCACATCAGCTCGATGCATACATTGTGAGCTTTGAGCCACTGGGCACGCGCGTATAGACCTTCCAATGCAGTCTTCTCTGCCAGTAGCGGGCCAAAGGTGTGGCAGTTGCCATTCTTGATGCGGATCAAGATCTCACGGGCGTCCGAGAAGATCCTGACAAGCGCAGGCTCGTTGCCTTTCTGAACATGCTTCCTCGCTCGTCCCAAAGCGGCCGCGATCGCAAATAGTTCGGCGTCACAATTGTTCCCTCCAGTACTGGGACCAAGCTGGTAGCTCCCTGAGACGAGTCTGTCATCCTTACACCATACGACGCCGGCGCCAAGGAAACCATTTCTTTCGGAGCCATCAACCCAGTACACCTGTGCCGCACCACTTTGTAAGAGGTGCTTTATGTCTTGTACGCGCGTCGCGTCCTCGAGTCGCGCTTCGATCTTCTCGGGGATAATGACGTTGCCAGGAAAGGTAGGGTGTGGTCCGAGGATGGAATCGTGCAAGCGCTGTAGTCTCCGTGTTCTGTCAACTCGAGATGCCTTCTGCCCGAGTGTAGGCGCTGGCCTTGGTGCGGAGAGCGGTAAGGCATCTCGATCTCGATCTCGCCGCTCATGCGCCTTCTGGAGTTTCTGCAGCCGGCTTGCAAGGCCATCGTGGGCCTTCGCAGTTGTCTTCTTTGTGATGGTCATGGTGCTGCTGGACCGGTCGAGGCGGTAGATGAAAGGCGCACATGTTAGAATTTGCTTGTTGTGTGGTTATGGATGTGTTGCGCTGAAGTGAAAGCATCTCTGCTACGTAACCAACGCTTGGCAAAGTCCAGATGGAAGTCTCGAGGCGTAGTTGGAGGTCGTCGAGGGCAGGTGCGAGTGTGCGCAGTGTACTGACTCTTGCTTGCACATTGCTCATACTTTTGACATTCACTTCTTGAGATCTTGATTGGGTATACCTCTTCTTCCCTCACACCATCACATCACCCACACACAACCCCCTCCTTAGGCTCCTCGACAACCCCCTCGCTCTTCTCAGCTTTCCTCTCGTTCTCCTCTAGACTCTCTCTACTCTTGACCTGGCCGTTCGTCATATCCTCCTTGTGCACCCTCCCCTCCGGTTCCAGCCCAGCCTGTTTCGCCTCCTCAGCCTCAATTTCCAACCTGCGCTTCTCCTTCTTGCTCAGACTCATGCTGCCCTTCTCAATAGCTTCCTTGGGCAGCGGTCGTACGTAAGGCTGGCAGATCCAGTAGGGGCGCTTGCAGCGCGCGACTGTGGCTAGCGAGGATTCGTACGGGTCAAGATTTTCGATGAGCTGTTCGGCGGGTGTAGGTTCAGAACTCGCGGTGCCGTTGGCTTGCTCTGCTTCGCAGGCGGTGATGCCCTCCTTGACGGCAGCTTCGGTGAGCTTTAGCACGTTCTCGAAAGCGTCGATGTCGCCGGTTCTTGACCGCGCAAGCGCGTCGCGCACGTTGTGGTGCTGTGATACTAGCGGCCGCAGAAGGTGGAACAGATGTGCTTGCATAGCTGTCAAGTTAGGGTTCGTCGTCTTAGTGCCCTTCTTTTCCGCTGGCTTTGGTGCCTGCTTCTGCTTCTTCTTTGGCGGGCCTTCTTCTTCTTCCTCCTCTTGCACTTCTGGCGTCGGTTCCTCTGGATCGCCTGGCATCCATAACGGTCTCCTTGTTGGTGGCTCTTGGCCGAGCGCATACTTGTGAATGATGTCCATGTACCGCCTCATGACTGCGTCCATCCTGTATCCACCCTTGCCATCCTTGCCGCGCCAGTACTCGCGGCCTTCTTGGCCTACCGGAGGCGGCTCCGCAAAGATTGTGGGATCGTAGAGGTTGCCTTCGGCGCTCATGACACCGTCTGCACCTGTCGCATCCAAACACGCCTGAATGTCCTCATATTGCAGGATGTTGCCGTTCGCGAAGATGACCGTCTCTTTCGGCAGGTTCTCCCGTAGGTAGCGAATGAACGTCCAGTCCGCTAGACCTGTGTTGTGTCCCTTTTGTTCTCTCCGCCTGCCGTGTACAGTGATGATACTCGCGCCAGCACTCAAGATAGTCTTTGCGTACTCCAGCGTTTTATCCTTGGTTTCAAGGACGCGCATCTTCGCTGTGATGGGCACGTCCAGCTCTTCGTGCACCTTCTTGATCATCCTTGCGATCAAATCCCAGTCTTCCTGCAAGAAAGCACCATATTTGCCTCTCTTCGCGATGCCCTGTGGACAGCCCAAATTCAGGTCTACCGCATCGCAGAACGGGGCAACGTGTTTCGCAGCTGTGAGAAGGTCGTCGGGGTCGTTTGAGCAAAACTGGACCGTGAGCGGCCGATCGAACGCGGGGTTTCCGTCCAGATGTCGGTCCGAGTCCGGCAGTTGCGAGACGTGGTAGGAGTCGGGCGGCGAGGGTAGGGTCGATTTGAGGGGCTGGAAGTGTGAATCGCGATAGTTCGCCTTCTCGCCGAACATCCTCGAATGGAACATGGGCGAGTAGGCCAGCAGTTTCGTCTGCTGCGAGGGTGGGAGGAACGACCGAGACAGCAGTCGCCATGCCTATACAAAGATATAGTCAGCAAGTTCACGGCGAGAGGAGTGACTCGATGAAACATACGAACTCTGACTGCTCTACCATGGGCGCAAGAATGAACTTTGGGCTGCCAATACTCTCGTAGAACGCACGCCCATGCAGCTTCGCCTTCTTGCCATTCGCAGGCAATGCGCCATTACTTTGCGCCTGCGCGCTCGAAACTGTCCCAGAAGCCATAGTCGCAAGCAGGCGTCTCGATGTTCTGAAGACTCTCGCGGGGGCTGCAGCCAGCGTGCCCCCGAAGACTTCGGGCAGCAAAGAGCGTATGGTGGGTGCCTTTGAGAACAGGGTAGCCGCAAACCCGGGGATCTGGTACTAAATGCTTGTGTCCGTGGGGCTGAAGCGTGCAGCAGAGTTGGCCAAAGTCGCAACAAAATTTCGGCATCGCGACATCTGGGACCAGAGTGCTTGACCAATCAAGCTCCGCCAGCGCCGCAGACTACAGCTCAGTGTTGCACCATATGGCATCGTCATAGCATTGTCTCCACGCTCGTCATCGACTCAGATTATTACAAATGTGTACGCCTTTGTTCTCATAAACTGCTCGTGCGCGCTTCCTGCCCAGTGTGCTGACCACCGCCTGCCTGCTTCAACGGATACCGCCTCCTTGGGCACCGCCATCACCACATCAGCTCACCACTGCCACCACACTACCACCACGCAACAAATATCGAGGAACTTTCATATACTGTTCTCATTCATAAACCATTACGCCATCATCGACCATGACGGTCGCACCGTCTATACGCCGAGGGAGCCATAACCCCAAAACGACTCACAACGCCAGAGCTAGATACGCTCTTTGAAAAACACAACCACCGCACATAAAATCAACAAACGCTAAATCGTTCGGCCATCCTCCACATCAGTCGTCTCCATCAATCACTCTCGACCGTCTACGGCCCTCGGTGGGTGCCACGAATAGGAAACGCTAAAGCGCAGTGCAATGCAAAAGGCCACCAGTCGAGGAATATCGTGGTAAATGCAGGACGCCGATGTAATGCTGTTATGCAGGTGAAGGGTGGACCGTCAAGTACTCTATGTACTGTGTATGAGTCGTCCGGATATCATAGATCGGAAAGAGATGGAATCAGAAAACCGCCCACCCAGTGCTGAAGTCTGAAACTTCGGTAGGAAATCTAAAAGGTGCTCCAGTTCCACGCGCCCTGGAAGCTCTGCGCCAGACTACCGACACGGGCCTCTGGACGCTTCGCTGCTACGGGTGCTTGAACTGGCAGTGCGCCGGCGCCACTGCTGCTGGAGCTCTCGCTGTTGCTGCGGCTCAGGCGGAGGTGCTCCCACTCGCGAAAAGAGCTGTGGCAGCGATCGCAGGCGCGGTGCCACTCGCCCTCAGGGTGGAAGCGGGCGAGCTCGTCGAGACGAACGTGCTTGGACGAGTCCTGTGCGCAGAAGATGCCACCGCACTTTCTGCAGTGATGGCGGCGGTTGAAGAGGCCAAACGGTGCCTGGCACGAGGGCGCTGAGCATGTTGGAGTGGAGCTATCCGCCTAAAAAGGTTCGTCAGTACGATTGGTCTGGAACGGTTTGCAGCATTGACAGAGGGACCCATGGCTCCACTTATTTGAAGCCGAGGCTGCAGCGAGGTGAACGAGGCCCTGTGGCGGTTGCAGCCTCTAGCGTGGAGTAATATGAGCGACCGAGCGAACACCGGAACAAGATGTTCAAAGATATCTTGCTGATGCAGATTCGACGATGTTCGCCGCTTCGCAGCTACAGTCGGCGACACCATCGCCACCATCCACAGCGGCGGCACGCATCGTGCAGCCACATGTTGTTGAGGCGCAAGGTCTGACGACGCGCTCGGGTGGTCGGCGCAGACAGCGGAACTGGCCAAATCCAATACAGCGCTAAAGGGATCCACCCCGAGCGCTGTACGTAAGAGCTGGCCGCCCCCAACGGACTCGGCACGCGACAGAGCGGAAGCTAACGCCGGCATGGGCAACAGATAGAAAAAAGTAATAACGTACCTGCCAGTGGTTGCGCGTAATGGGGCCAGCAATGGGCGACATAGGCATCTCATTGTAGATGCTGTGCATGTCCTCGTGATTGACCTGCGAGACCGGAGTCGCAGCGCCGTCGTTCATGCTCGGGAAGCCGCCGTTGACAGCCCATCCACCGTTGGGCGAAGCGCATGCCGAATCGTGCTTGGGTGGAGACTGTTTGATGGGACGCTCTGTCCGTCTGAGCGCCGCGGGAACGCCCAAGGCCTGCTTGGCCGGGCGGATGGACTGGTGGTATTTCAACATATTGTTTGTCTCGCGCGGCGAGGTGGGCGAGATGTTCATGGGCGTGCCTGTGGGCGAGTACTGTGCCGACTTCCTATACGCATGGTGCTGGTACGGCGCAGGGTGGGAGGGGATGGCAGTCGCGGTCGAGAACTGGGTTGCCATAGTTGTGGTTGTTTGGTAGGTGTTCGTGTTCGACGGTGAGGATGCAGCACTCGAGTGCCGTTATACGGTGGTCGGAGGGCCTGAAGGGTTCCTCGAAGGAATGTAACTGATAAGGGCCGACTGTGGCGGTGAAGACCCTGGATGTGCTCGCGTGCAGAAGGAGGCTACAAAGCGAGCGGTCGCAGCGACAGACAGCAATCACTGCCGATAGCAGTGCGGTACGACTGTCGACCCTGGGGAAGGGATTCTTGTTTGGTGTTGGAGCGTGCAGACGGTGGCCGTCAATTGGTGGTTGACGTAGGGGCTCGCGATAAGACGGACGGTAAGCGGTGGTACAGCAGACACAGCAGACGCTGGGGCTACTAAGAACTCGGTTCTCCGGTCTGGCTTAGCGGCGCATCGTCTGGGTGTTGGATAGAGAGATTGTTGTGCGTGTGCTTTGGGAAGAATGTCGCGTGAGGGTGTGGAGAGCAGTCGATATCTGGGGCGTGAGGCTCTGGGGACAGCAGTGAATTAAGTGGCCGCTGGTCATAATCGCCTGCCCAGGGTGGGAGTGGAATTGGAGAGGGAACATCCCTGTCGCATCGCTCGCGCGGTCGCCCGCTGGGGTTATCATCGGCCAGCTCGGCCAGTTATTCATTTCTGGTTGTAAGCAGTCGACCTCGCCGCTCTCCGTCGCAGCAACAACGGCTCTGAAAGTGTCAATCAAGATGCGCAAATGCATGCTGTTGTTTTGCATGCTTGTCTCCGTCCGATCCTCCAGCTCAGTTTTTGCTTTGCTCCAGGGCGCACAGCGCAACATGGTCGTCCGCAACGGCCAACGGCGACAGCAGCCCGTTTCACTAGCGGCACCTCTTATCGCTGGCCAATCGCAGCGTACACATTGCTTGGCCGCGCATTCAATTCTCCTTGGGCGCTCCATCGGCGATGCTGCGTCAAGCGGCAACTCAATCGATGATAATAATGCGCAACCGTGTTCATTCTTTGACAGTCTTCTTGCCGCGAACATCGACACCCAAAGAAGCGCATGCGCGAACGTGCATCACACCTCGAGGCCGCAACAAGGCGGGGCGCGCTTGAGTCCCGTCAGGGTCTGGGTCAGCTCATGACGAGGCTTGAGCGTCCTGCGCCGCTTGCGAGACAGAAGCACGTCCTTCAGATCTTAGCCGCGCCGGCGGCAATTCTTCGCAGGGTGGCCCAAAGTGGCTGAGTGTGGCTGGCTCGATGTTATATCTAGGCATGTCCAGGCGAGCCTTCGGAAAGCTCCGTCATGCAGCCTCGTCTTGCGGGAGGTATCCCGACGATTTACTCGATTGTATCGAGGTGCGTTGCTATCAATCGATCCAACACCACAGACCTCGATCACAGTTCAGGTGCACGGCGACTGATCACAATCAATCAATCAATCAGTCACGCAAGAGGCAAGTTGAGACCTGTCGATCTCCGGAGACGAAGTGTCGGAATGCGCGCTGCCATCCTCTTTCCGAGATGTGGCGGAATTGACTGTCCTTCGAAGTGCTTGCATCGAGTACTTTCGCAGGCAGGCTACAGCCTCAGCATACTCGCCACCGCTATATCAATCCTTCCCCCCAAACCTTTCGCTTGGCCATTGTTCCCCACGGCCACTTGCAGCAAGCCTCCAAAAGGTCGACTCGAAGTCGGCTGAGCTGTGGTTTGGGTTTGACATCTCGGCAGAACCTTGGAACGACTTGCATATCTGTGATATCAGATTCCTGTCGATCACCCCTCTCGCCTCCGCGCGCCGCACTTCGACGACTCCAGCCCGCTAAGCCCTTCGTCATCAGAAACACCTATTCGGACGGTCGCTGCATCAGACTCTGGAGGTTGAATTCCGGACAAACATCGTCAGGATTGCGGTTGCTGTCGATCTGCGATAAGGCGGACGGCCTTGAAACGCTTGCGGTAAGAGGTATGGACGACTGTCACCAGCTTTTAGTTCGGAGATAGGAAGTTCTTAACTGCAAACACGGGAACGGGCATCTCATTCACTTTGCGGAGGTGCGGATGATGTATATGAGACGATAACAGCATAGGATTAGGTCTTGTGGAGCGGCTCTCATTGAGATGCAGAGGCGGCTCTTCTGGTTAATGTTACGACCGGCTCCTAATGGTCCCGCGATGCCGTAACGGCCACTGTCGAAGGGCCCGAACAAGACAAGATGGCTTCTACAATACAGCTGCAGCAAAAGCGACGCCCGCTAGCATGCTCAAAGCAGCTCTGTCTGTTTCCTTCGGAGCCAACGCCTCCGACTTTGCGTCTATGATCGACTTGTACACGTTCCCCTGCTCTAGCTTGATGCTCTGTATCGCCTCTGGCAGTGCAGTAAACCATTCAGGTAACGTGGTGTAATCTACATTTTAGGGTAGAGTCTCAGTGATCCTCGCCGGTACGCTGTACGTCGTCTCCGCTTCTGCAAAATGCTCGATTGCAAGTTGGGCGGCAGAAAGTTGGCTGCCGTGTGCCTCTGCCCAAGAGGACCAAGCTGAGCTTTGACGGGCGGGTAGGGGGTTATTCCATTCTTTGTACTGCTGCCAGTCATTCTCACTGCAGGGGACCAAGTAGCTGCTGGCATGCCTCTGCGTCGGTTAGCCCTGCCTGAACAGCCGGCTTTCCGATAGACGCGGTATGTATCATGCAGTAGGGGTCTGCTTCTGCCAAGCATACAACGGCCACAGCAAGGACGACGAAAGCCTTCATGGTGATGAATGTGTTGAATCGTAGGTGTAGACGAATGAATGGGAGCAAACAACTTGTAGATGCGAACAACAGCTACTCATATGTACTTGCACCGCTGAAAGATGTGCATATCGCGAATTCGGTGCAACTACCATGAAACTACCACCACTGCGTAGTATTGCATCAGGTCTGCCTTATACAGCCGCAGACACGGGTGTATACATATTGTAATGCTCACAATGCTGATTTTAAACGCATAGAACGCGCCAAGGGACGAGGCTGTCGTCTGCTGAGCAAGCTGACTCGTCATCTGTTATGTGAGGATTGCAAGCGACTATGACTCTGTCCCAAGCCGTGGTACAAGCACATCGCACACGTCTAAGTAGGATAAAGTGGTGGTCGAGAACGCGACATCGGCGCTAGAGAAAGCAGTAATTCCGACCAACGACATCGGTATCTGTTGATGTTCAAGGACGTTGTGAATGAGCAAGTTCATGTGCCGATGTGGAGAGATGCTCACGAATGTTGATGGATGCTTGGTGGTTGGGCGAGCATGAAGGCTCCGATATCGGAGAGCGGGGAATCTACGCAGCCCCACGATGAGCTAAAGCTCGAAAACATTTGGAGCGCAACTCACTCACGCTTCCACAGCAATCGCACGAACATTGTCACAATGCCTTCTTTCAACATTGTAGTACTTGGTGGTAAGTGGTACCTGTCAATCTCCCCCACAGCATTGAGCTAATCGCATCTAGGTGATGGTGTCGGACCCGAGGTAACAGCTTCATTCGCGCTTTCCTGATACAAAGCTTACATAACACAACCAGGTCATTGCAGAGGGCATCAAGGTACGGTCGCACACAATCGATGCAGCAAACACGTGCTAACTCCAAATCAGGTCCTCAAGGTCATTGAGAAGCACACAGATGTCTCGTTCAATTTCCAAGAACATCTGTTCGGTGGTGTAAGTGGCACAACGATGACGCGCCACGCATCGACTGACCAACACAGTGCTCGATAGATGCCCACAACAACCCTCTGACTGACGAAACCCTCGACGCAGCGAAGAAGGCCGATGCTATCATTCTCGGTGCTGTCGGTGGTCCGGTATGCGCACTTACGACTACGCCACATCTCACACATACTGACACAGATAGAAATGGGGAACCGGCAAGGTCCGTCCTGAGCAGGGTATCCTGAAGCTCCGCAAGGAACTGGGCACATTCGGAAACCTGCGACCCTGCTTCTTTGCCTCCGACTCTCTCGTCGAGCAATCGCCTCTCAAGGCCGACAACGTCCGCGGCGTCAACTTCAACATCATTCGGGAATTGACCGGAGGCATCTACTTCGGAGACAGGAAAGAGGACGAGGGCGATGGCAAGGCCATGGACACCGAACCTTACAGCGTCGAGGAGATTGAGCGCGTCGTACGGTTAGCCGGAAACCTCGCCTCCGTCGAGGAGCCCTCGGTTCCCGTCTGGAGTTTGGACAAGGCCAACGTTCTCGCGACATCGAGATTATGGAGGAAGACATTCGAGCGCATCATGAAGGACGAGTACCCCCACCTCAAGTCCGGCACCCACCTCATCGACTCGGCGGCCATGCTTATGATCAAGAATCCAAGGGCGCTGAACGGTGTCGTTGTCACTAGCAACTTGTTCGGTGACATCATCTCCGACGAGGCCAGTGTTATCCCTGGTAGCTTGGGTCTGCTGCCCAGTGCCAGTCTGGGAGGCATTCCGGACGGCAAGACCAAGCTGAACGGTATCTACGAGCCCATTCACGGTAAGCTGCCACCCTCTACTGACAGTACTGCAATTGCTGACCATAGAACAGGTTCCGCGCCCGATATCGCCGGCCAGGGCATCGTCAACCCCGTCGCTACCATTCTGTCAATGAGCATGATGTTCAAGTACTCTCTCTGCTTGCCCGAGTACGCCGCGAAGATCGATGAGGCGACAAAGATCGCTATCGACAGCGGCATCCGGACAAAGGACATCGGTGGTTCGTCAACAACATCACAGGTTGGTGATGCGATTGCCGCCGAGCTTGAGAAGCTTCTTCAGAAGTGAGGATCTGTTTACGACGTATACGCATATAATACCAAATGACAACAGTTGAGCAACAGTACAGTGACTGCCGTTCTGCTTTGCATGCGGCGCTTACAAGTCGACCGTGCCATCATCTATTTCTTTGATTTGCTAATTTCAAGGAGAAATTCAGGATCAAACGGCATCGCCAAGCTCAAGGGCACCGCAATATTCCTGAGCACAGTTTTGCTGCTCCTCAGTTCTGGGCAGCTGAACTTCAGCCCTACGCCACAACGCCGCTGTGGAAGTGCATGCCACTCCCGGTCAGCAACTCGCTTAACGGCCTGTCACGCATCGATGAAAAGGAAGTGTCTCAAAACAACACGGTTTCTTCATTGGATAATGTCTCCACTGTACAGTGTGGCGATGGTTGGTTGGTCAGTATGGTTCGACCATCGCAAACCACGAGCCGCCTTCTCATTATTCGACTCACGGTGAGTCTAAGCTTGCGATTGTACATGCTGTTTCAAGAGAGTTAATCTTTGATACATGGTCGTCGTGAACGGCGTATACCTCCAATCCCCACACATTCCTGCGTCCGAGCACACGAACTTCGTGAGCTACTGCCTGGCAACATACAACGGGTTTTTTGAGCTCTCGTCAGACGGCTATCATCAACAATGTCTATTGATTTTCATCGTTCTTGTACATAGTGCTTCAGCCGCAATAGACGGTTAGCTGGCTACCCCCACCATTCCCAGCGCGAGGCGTAGCATATGATTCCATTCATGTGGGGAAGGTGTTGCCGGGCCAGCCCGGTCGAGGTTGCGACGTCATGCAATTGGAGCAAGATGAACCCACCTGTCCGCTCTTTGCAGGATTCAGCTCTGGTGAACCCACACCGTGCCATGCAGCCAACTATGTCACGCCCACAGTGCGTCCGCGCCCTGCCGTGGTGGCATGCTTGATTTCTGACCTGCCTGCACCGAAGCTGAACACCTGCGGTACCGTCTGAAGCTGTAGCAGGCCTAGATAAACACTCTACAGACTCGGCGCAACGCTGCGCGCGACACGGCCTCGCGTGATCACGACCCCACCACTGCTAACCATGGCCCAGCAGTTCCTCGCCGACAGCAACGGCTGGCTGTCGTTTAACCACAGCACGCCGATTCTCTACATCACGGCCGAAGATGAGGAGTTTGACGTCGAGACAATGCGCGCCTGGCGCGACGAGGGCTTCATCGTCAAGTACATCCCCATGGGCCAGGACGGCAAGCAGTATGTGAAGACGCTGCACCACCTGGGCGACGGCATGAGCATTGGCGAGCGGTATGCGATCGTAGGTCAGCACTCCCTTCTTGTGTACCACCAGCTGGTTAGGTGCACTAGTCAAGGATGAGTGCTAATAGAGGGTCAGCGTTTGGTGAAGCAGCAGCTGTCTGTCTAGATGTCTACAGCGAGCCCAAGACAGCGACGAGTAAATTGTGCTCCCTGGTTGCGTACTATCCGACGAGCATACCCGATCCGCGACGCCGCTTCACTGCCAGCTTCCGTGTTATAGTGCATCTCGCGCAGGGTAGTGGTGATAATGAGGAGACGGTGGGCATTGTGCGCCGACCAGAGGTGTTGGGCATACAGGCGAGGAGAAAGACGGTGACAAAGCGCATAACGCCGGGGATAGGTGCCGGCGGTCTGCTCTCCAAGATGGAGTACCCAGCGTACACCTATGAAGGCGTTGATCCGGGCTTCGCAGAGCATGATCTGGAACAGTACGACGCGGTTGCAGATGCCATTGCGTGGAGTCGAAGTCTGAGCGTAGTGCGCAGAGGCTTCGGCGCAGAAGTGCATCTGGAACGTCCATGGGAGGACAACGTAGAACGTAAGATAACCTTGTTTCCCCGTACGTTTGTCTGCACTGCTGACAGCAGCAGAGAAATACCGCGAGCACAACGTCCAAAAGCTTATGGAGACCTACGTCAGCCACCCCACGCCTTGCGTCAACTTTACACCAACCATGACCGGCGGCTTCGGCAGAGCAGAACTCAAGCGCTTCTACGCCGATTACTTCCTCAAGAGCGCTCCGCCATCGCTCCACCTACGCCTTGTCTCGCGCACAGTCGGTGTAGATCGCATCGTCGACGAATTATACGTACAGTTCAAGCACACATGCGTCATGCCGTGGATACTGCCAGACGTCAAGCCTACAAACCAGAAGGTGGAGATCATTGTAGTCAGCATTGTCGGGATGCGCGCAGGCAAGGTCTGGTCTGAGCGGGTGTATTGGGATCAAGCCAGTGTCTTGTTCCAGGTGGGGCTTTTGGATTCAGAGGAGGTGCCTGAGCAGTTCAAAAAAGCTGGGCTAGAGATGCTGCCTGTGAGCGGGAGTGAGGCGGCACGGAAGGTTATGGATATTGAGAGCGAAGAGGCGAACTTTATGATCGATGACTGGTGATGGAGACGGAGGTGGACTTGTCCAATGTTTGGCTTGGGCCATATGATACCTAGTCACGTAATGCATTTTAATTGTCTGTCTACTGTACAACTCTAGACTGGCGAGACTGTGCAATACGATCGGCAGCACACAGCCGATATAGTACTGCTGCTTATCGATAAAGCTGCCACCTTTTGCGCATGTGAAGCTCGCGCGCATCACTCACTCACACCACAATGTACCACCTCTTCAAATCAATCTACCTGCACGCAACCAGCAAAGAAGGTCCTGACCCTTCCCCCCCCCCCCGCCCCCACGCCTTCCCCCTCCCGCGACCCGCTAACCCCATCCAGAGTATTCTGTCCTCGTCCTCGGCCTCGACAACGCCGGCAAAACCACGCTCCTCGAGCAAATAAAAGCGTCTTACACGCCTTCACACCCAAACCTCAAAACCGTCCCGACAGTCGGCCAGAACACCGTTACACTCGCCCTCCCGCCCCCGAACCCGCCGATCTACCTCAAGCTGTGGGATGTGGGAGGGCAGCATAGCTTGAGAGGGCTGTGGCAGAGTTACTACAGCTCTGCGCACGCGATTGTGTTTGTCATCGACTCGAGCGATGTGGGGAATGCGACGTTGGCAGAGATCGGGGAAGGCGGCGGGGTAAACGAGGGCGAGGTGGGCCGTCTCGACGAATGCAGGCTCGTGCTGGAGAGTATATTAGGCAACAAGGAGACGAGCGGGGTTCCTATTCTAGTGTTGGCGAATAAGCAGGACCGGGAAGACTGCGTCGAGGTTGTGAGGATTAAGGAGGGGTTTGTGAGGAGGGTGTTTGAGGGCGAGAAGGGCGGGAATGTGAGGGATAGTAGGGTGTTGCCGTGTAGCGCGTTGACAGGGACGGGCGTGCAGGAGGCAGTCGAGTGGCTGGTGACGAGAATGATGGGAAACAAGGAGAGTCGGCCGCCAGTCATGCGGTAGGGTGGTGAAGGGAGGGAGGAATGAAGATGATATACCCATATGTTGTGATGAGATGAGCATCACTGAGAGAAAGAGACTTGTATTGTTCATGGCTCCTTGAAGGCATGACGTTCTATGCAGAATATTGTGCTCAATTCAAATTTGATATCTCAGATTGAAAGGGAAGCCTGGAGGTAGTCAAACTACTACGACTACCAAAGTAGACCTCTCCTCCATGCCTGACGTTCTTTAGATTGTCTTGAGCCACAACGGCACAACCTTGAATCTACCAACATTGTTACACCCCTTCTGTCTGGTGTGTACGGGGTCCTGGAGGCACTCACGATACCCTACTATAGCTTGCATTTGGGAGTCACGGGATAGTATCCTAGAGCATGTCTGGAGTCACGGCGTCCGTGCCGAAGTCATGCATGCAGGTACTTGGACCTAGACCCGGCTGTGCAGCATGACAGGAAGTGGACCTCTGACGAGTTGGACCCGGAATAAACCACTCCATATTCACGGAGAAACTTGTTTGTAGTCTCCAAATCACGGCAAGCACGGTTGTGTGTAGTTGTCAAGCACCGCCAAGTCGTGTCTAGTTGTTGTGCCAACTGACGGTTCCGTCAATATACCTGTCGGCTGCTTCCGAGACACGCTGTTTAAGCCTCACAAGCCCACCGGTGCACATGTCAAAGTGGGTTTCGATAAACAAAATCACGAAATAGGGCAGGTGTTACTCTTTCAGGCAGAGCGCTGACTGCTCTTCCGAGGCCAGTTCGTGGCCCACATTCCACGTTGCCGAGATCAAGAGACGATGACTGCCATCCACCCCGCCTCGCGCTCTAGACGGCAGCTTGCCACCTCGCGTGATCAGCATCATGACAACAACAAACAACCACAGCAACAACATGGTGCCTACAGTCGGGCTGCTCACGCTGCCCACAGAGCTGCTGCTGCTGCTCGCCGAGTCGTTCCTCGACCAGACCGACATCAGCAGGCTGGTGTGCACGAACCGCTACCTTAGCAACGTGCTGTGGGAGCCGCTACTCCAGAACAACATCGCTCACCACGGCAGCACAGCGCTGCTCTGGGCCGCCGCCAACAACCACACCGACTTCGCGCAGCAGCTCATCCATCTCGGCGCGAATCTGGAAACTTCGCCGCATTTTCTGGAACGCGCCAACATCCCACGTGTTGGGCGTTACTGGGGCCGCAATGTTCCCAACAGCGGCAGCTCGACGCCACTATGCTATGCCGTGCAGCGTCGCAACTTGGCCATGGTTGAGCTCCTTGTTGGAGCTGGTGCGCTTGTCGTTGCTTTGCGCGGTGTCGGGTATGGGCCTTTTGAGTATGCGTATGCGGCTAAGAACTCTGCTATCATCGACGTTCTTATGAGCCAGCTGTGGACGATCGATGCTCCTGTTGGACGTAACGGCGAGACACCCTTGCAACTTGCTTGCCGCAACCGTTACGTTGACGGCGTGCGGCGTCTGCTGGAGCAAAAGGCGGATCCAAATGCGAAGAACGTGGTGCCAAAGGAGCGCTTCGGTCATGTTCGCTCGTTGCTGGATACTACGAGTCCGGGGTTCTATACCTACGACCGATTCGACTTGCCGACTGGAAATCCACGGGACGATGCCCTGGCGATCCTGAGGATGCTGTTCAACTGTGGGCTGGACCCAGATGAATCGTGTCGCTGTCGCTTGTTCAGAGTGGACCCAAGAGCGAGAGCATTGCTGGAGAAGAAGAGTTCGTCCTCGAGTAGGGACAGGAAGCGCAGGTCGCAAGAGCATCAGCGAGGTTTCCGTGGAGCGTTTGGACTGCAAAAGAAGCGCCGCTGAACGATTCGAGTACCGGCACTCAGAGAAGACGTAATCGTCCTGGGTGCAGCGAACCGAAGCAGTGCCCTGCCATAATGGACTAGGGTCTTCGATACCGATCCATCTATTCGATGTGCCCTATCTTGGATTGGCATGCAGGATACGCTTCGACCACACAAACCCCACGCGATCACAGTCGAGACCTGGACGACATGTGATCATCTGTCATCCCCAATCATGTCCCCGCCTCCCAAAGCAATCCTGATAGGCATGCAAGTTCGTGGCCGCCAATTCACTGGATCTGTTGCGACCACCCATCGTGCCCACCTTCGCTGAGATTCAAGAGTTGTTGATGTAGCACAGGACGAAGAAGCAATCGGCGTGCGAAGACGTGAGGTTCGCTACGATGAGAGACCTGTGCTCAAGGACAGAACGCCAGCATCAGGTGCTGGCTTATGTGCCTTGCGACTTTGGGACGCTTCGTCCCTGTTTTACTTTCATGAGGATGACTAATGTGTTGACGTTTGTTTTTTGGCGAGAAGACTGTTTCTTCGCCGACTCTAGCGTATTTTTGCGGCGTTTCTCTGCGGATTATCAGGCGTCACCTTGATTTTTTTTTTCAACCTGTCATACTTCGGGTTCTTGACTCGTTTGTCCTTTTAGTGTGGAGTTTCGATCGATTGACAGACTTCGCTGTAGTGTGGATGAAGAGACTGGTTCTTCCAAGGCAATGAGAAGTTTTTCCCTCGTTATCCAATGCTTCTCGCGGATATATTCTATTTGCTTTTTTTGCGCACATGATGAGACTGCCAAACGAGCCGTACGCTTACTGTGCATGCCACGTCAAAGAACAATTCCTTGACCCCAGGGGGCCAACGCCCGATCAGACTGCCGGTCGCAGAGAGTCAAAAATGGATTTGTCGCATAGCGTCAGGAGTCAATCGCCCAAACTGGTAGTGCTCGACGCGATGGAAGTCTCGGTCGCAACCATACATTTTCATAGCATCCATGGGATTAGGCTTAGCTAAGCGCTTCCGCTATGCGTAGGCTGAAAACTGCGGGCGAGGGAGGTGTGCGTTGCGCTCATCACGTCGACCCACTTTGTATCGTCGGGTAACTCGTTCTTTCTGGCGACGCAGACGAAGAGCGTCACAACGAGACTCCTTAGCGACTTCGGCATCGTATGCAGCGTTCTCGTTGTGGGACTTTTCTGACTTGTCTTTGGTGCTGGTTTTGGATGGGTAGAGTTTTCGATGTGCTCGCGCGCCGCATTGTTACGCGCTGTGTTTCTGCTCGGCGTGGTAGTAATTGTCTTAGAATGAGGCGGCGTAGAGTCGAGATGCCCACCTGCCTAGCGAGGCTCTATAAGTGTCATTCAAGCAAGGAAACGGGGACGGAGATGATTGCGGAGGAAGTGTCATCGGGCCCACGCGGTGGAGTGGTAATATCCATGTGTGCGTCTGCGTCTGTGTCTGGCTTCGTTTGTCTGTCTCTGCTTTCACCTTGGACGCGTTTGTTCGGGTTGTTGGACGAGACTGCTGAAGCCCTTGAAGAAGAGCGTTCCAGCAACATGGACAGGCATGACGAGCTGCAGAGCAAGCGCAAGAATCAAGATTGTGCGGGCGTGCTTGGAGATGTTCAGGCCAAACCCACTGCATGTGCTGATGAGTGAAGAAGCAATTGGGCGGGACGATCATGCTACAGGCGGCACGCATTGAGAGCAGATTTTGGGCATCATTCATAATGACATGCAAAATGTACGGACCACCCCCTTCTTGGTACACTAGCCCTTAAAGCCACAGAGAGATCCACTGTCGAAGTTACCTGGATTCCGTGAAGGAACAGAGGTGCGGATGGTCTACCTATGATATGTGTGTGAGTTTGGCACTATGACGAGAGAGATGACGTTACCGTTCATCCGTGGGATCCGTGAGAGGCTGCCCAGGTCCGGTTCAGGGTCTGTGAAGGTATGGATCAGGGTTCTAGGCATGTCAGAGAGCATTTATATAGGGGTCGGGTCTCCCCCACAAATTACACGGGTACCTCTGACTACTCAGAGTACCCATCTTGCCTGTCAAACGTGAGTGACAGTCTATGGCTACCGTGGGAGGGGTGGTCCGCACATTTCGCCAGCCGCCGATACCACAAAGGCAGCATCGAAACACTGAAGAGCCATCACATTATCGCTCCAACTCCTACTCAGTCGCAGTATCAACGCTTACTCCTAGTTTGCTTTTCGCCCTCCAGTTCCGCTGGCCTAGTCTCCAGCTCGTGTTGATACTTCACAGTATCACCAACAACCTCCTGCGCCGGACTCTGCACCTCATGCACCTCCCTGTGCACCAGTCTGCCTTGTGATGTGTCGTTAGGCGGCGCATATGGGTTTTCCTTTGCGGTTACAGCTTTTCTGCGGCGCAGGAAAAACAACAGACCCACGATGCTGGCGATGGCGAGCACGCCGATCACGACTGGTGCTGCGATGGCTGCTACTGGCACGTATTTACTCGATGTGCTGGCTTGAGACGTTGAAGATGAGATAGTCATGAAAGTCGAGGTTGCGAAGGTGGAGGATGGTGCTGGAGTGATTACGACGATTGCTGGCGCTGTGCTGGTTTGTTGGTCTGTGAACGTTCGGTCAGAAGGTAGCTTTAAAAACCGAAGAGGGAGAGACGTACACCAGACCAATTCAGTGCTCCGCGCACAGTAGCTGTTGAAGACATCAATTGCGTCCGTGACCTCTGGGAGTGGTGTTGCCAGACTCGCTGATACGGCTGTTGCGCTCGCAGCACAATAGTCGTGAACCGCCGTAGATATGACGCTTGCCATGTATCTGCATAGTCACATTGTCAGCCTTTCTTCTTCCCATTCGTTTCCCACATCGAAGGCCTCGAGAATATACTACATACGAAGATTGGTCAATGCAGAAACAGCTGAAGCTCGTGAGCTGCTGGTTATCGCCGCATCCTGAGGCTTGCGCGCGCACGATTGCGCTGATGCGATTCTCTGCACATGGCGCGAGTGCGGAGTAGCCGGGGATTTGGTCGATCCAAATTGAAGTTTTGATCGCGGCTTGGGTTGTTGTGATGAAGGCAAGGACTGCGGGGAAGATTTTGAATTGCCACATTACGGTGTCTGTGGAATTAGAACGAATCGAAGAAGTGAACTCCGCAGTTGATTTGAGAGAAGATATGAGACTTGTAGACTTCAATGTTCATTAAAGTTGCAATCTTTCGGTGTCCGGATCTTATGAACATTACACGACCGTCCCCTAGGCCCCCCATGGATAGAGCAACTGCAAATGTTGCCTTTCCAAACATGCCACCATCCCAGGCACGCCTTGTCATTGCTCAGTTAATGCCCGGAACTATGGTTGTGTTACACAGATAAATACCAAGCTAGCTATTTGGGGTGCAGGAGCCGCAGGAACGTATGCGATGAGAGGCTGAAGAATGTCAGTCTCGAAACTAGTCTTCGTGATTAGAACTCGCGATGGGTGTTGGTAGGGTCGACGCGTCATGTTCCTTTGTGCGGTCATTAAGATACGCACCATGCGGGAGCTAGTGGTTGAGTCGCAGCGAGGCTTGTTGAGGTTTATTCGAGATCAGTAACTGTAGGCTTGGAGTTAACCACGCCCTGAAATGCAATGAATATTCTTGTAAGCCCTGTGTAACTCGTTACACAGCTTGTGCTATTCTTGTATGTGAATGTTGGCCCTTGCATCGCGGGTGGATGGTCTAGAAGGTTTCCAGCTCGTTCCACCATTTCTCGATCCCTTCCAAACCATTGCGCAAACAAGCCACACTATGTTTCCTTCTGGCGCAGTGGAAGTACGCTTTCTTCGCTTCGCATAAAGCCGTGGCACTCCTTGTGCAATCTTGTGCTCTTCGGACTACAGTACCGTCGGTCGTTCAAAAAGTCAGAGAACTGTTAACCGGTGACAACAATTGCTTGTAAGGAAGTCCGTACGAGCAATGCTAGCAAACGTCGGCTTGTCAGGAGTGAGCGCATAACATGGAAATCCATGGTAGCAACAAAGATTAAACGGTTCATCTTGTAAATGTAATGAGGTTTGAGCAGTCGCTGGATGACTCTGTGTCGATTCCCGCGGTGGTGAGCACAAAGCGTCTTCGACGGGTTTTCGTACCGGCTGTACCACACTTCAGCCCATGGTTTCGACGTGTTATTTTGCAGATCGCGTCTCAAAAATTAGTGAAGAAGAGTTGAACTTAGCAGGAGCAGTGATGAGGATTGTTCTCATGACCTCGGCAGGTGCAATGACAGCAAGCTGCCGGTCAGACAATCCACAAGCAACGATTGACACATTAAAGCGAGGTATATGTGGTGCAATACGCGGTAGTAAGAAGAGGGGACGCGAAACGCACGATGGCGTGTTAATTCCCCACACTCCTCAAGCGGGGTAGCCTATCGGGGTGCTTCAATCCCGCAGTGGGTTCTGGCCAGCTTATATCGGATAATTGCAGGGTAGTTTAAGCGGTAGGTATACGGGCCTGAGCTCCACCTTGGAGCTCCACCATGTCAGACTACGGTGATTTATTTAATAGTTTTGGTGGTGATGTCTCTTCCACTTTGACACTCTTCACGCAGCCTTACTTTCCTCACACTTCAACTTCCCCTTCATCAATTCGAGTTGCGAAGTTTCCACTTCATTAGCGTTTTTTCCATCCACCGTAATCAGAATGAAGGCAGTCGAAATTCCACACCTTCGCAAGACCAAGACGTCGAGTCAACTCATCGTCAATGGCAAGCCCTTTCTCATGCTCAGCGCCGAGCTGCACAACTCCACACTCAGCTCCGCCAAGTACATGGCGGACGATAAGATATGGCAGAACATGAGGGACATGCATATCAATACACTGCTAGGTTCGATATCCTGGGAGCAAGTCGAGCCTGAGGAGGGGAACTTCGATTTTTCAAACCTCGATGCCGTCATCCTGGCAGCTCGCGAGCACAACATGAAGCTTGTCTTGCTATGGTTTGGCAGCTTCAAGAACGCACTTTCGACATATGTGCCAGCCTGGGTGAAGAAGGACGTCAAACGCTTCCCAAGAGCGCACACAATCGAGGCGGGGAACAGGAAGCGAACATTGGAGCTCCTCAGCCCCTTCTCAGAGAACAGCTGGACGGCAGACGCTAAGGCTTTCGCAAAGCTGATGGGGCATCTGAAGGAGTTCGATGGTCAACACAGCACTGTGCTGATGGTGCAAGTCGAGAACGAGACTGGACTGCTCGGCGACTTCAGAGACCGATCCAAGGTCGCGGAGAAGAAGTACAGCGAGGCGGTACCGAAGGACCTGCTCGAGCATTTGCAAACCAATTATGCAGACCTGCATCCTGAATTTACCAAGCGCTTTCCAGAGATTAAAACCGCAACCGTTGGCTCGTCCTGGAAGGATGTCTTCGGCTCAAAGGACGAAGTCAATGCCGAGGAGATATTCATGGCCGACGCCTTCTCGAAGTATATCCACCATGTTGCGTCGGCGGGCAAGGCCGAATACTCAATCCCGCTTTACGTCAATGTCTGGCTGAACTTTGACATTCCTGGAGACCTCGATCTTGCCGAAGTCGATGTTGTAGTTGGTGGAGGTGCCAAAGCTGGTATCTACCCCTCCGGTGGTCCTTGCCCTCACACAACGGATGTATACAAATTCAACGCACCCAGTCTCGACTTCATTTCACCCGATTTATACTTTCATGACTACGAGCAGACCTGCATCAACTACAGACATGGGAACCAGCCTCTGTTCATTCCGGAGCAGAGACGAGACGAGTACGGTATCAGGCGGGTATGGCTCGCATATGGAACATACCTTGCACTGGGCTGCTCTCCGTTCGGCATAGATTCCCTCTCTGCAGCAGAGTCGCCTGCGACGAAGCACTACCGCCTCATTCACTCGCTCAGGAACCAGATCCTCGAAGCACAGGCAGAGCGACCGGAAGACATGTTTGGCTTCTTCTTCGATGACTTTGTGGAGGGCCAGAAGATTGCGGAGAAGCCTTGGACAAAGATAATAGCTGGGTATGAGGTCATTGTTGAGCGCGCTTTCGTTTTCGGCAAGGCTGGCCCAGGTGCTGGTATCGTGATTCACCAGGGTGATGGCAAGTTCCTGTGTGCTGGTTGGGGTTTTAACCTTTCTTTCAAGAGCACAAACCCCAAGTCGACATTCACCGGCATACTGCACGCTGAAGAGAAAGAGGTCAATGCGGAGACCGGTGAGCTGAGCACGTTGAAGGTCCTGGGTGGTGATGAGACAAGAAGTGGCGAGTTCCTGATCATGCCGAACGAGGATCCAGACTATGGTGGTTTCCCGATCGCTGTAACCATCCCCGCTCGAACATGCATCGCCGAGTGCTGGGCTTACAGTCTGGAGGAAACTGAAGATGATTATTAGGATTGTTATTAGAAATAGGGTGTTGCAGTTGCAGGTCGCAAATCAAGATTTTCCAACCTCGCCAGCAACCTGTCCAGATTTACGCTGGCTTGTAGAGTGCGTCCGTGTGAGCCCGTCCGTAACTCGTCCAGTAGTGCGCTTCCGATGTCGCGGATTTTGGGTATGATGCTGTAACCATTTGCATCGAAAACTTCTGTTGGCATATGATACAGGATATCGAGCAGCTCATCGACCACACGGTGTCTTTCTTCAATGATGGCGTGAGGTGTAATCAAGAGGCCCTCCACTTTAGCGATGCTGTTCATCTGCTCAAGCAGGTTTGATCGAATATGCAGTTGTGTGATCTTCAGATTGACTGTTTGCACATTGAAGCCGAAACCGCCGTTGATGTGACTTCCTTTCCAGCTTAGTTCCGGTGGCAAATTGTCCACTAAACGGTGGGTGCGTTCGATGTGCGCTTGCAGGTTTTCCATCCACTGCGTCGCGGTGGCTTGGCTAGATTGCCAGACCATGAACAGGCGAGACAGCGCGTTCAGACCTGGCACATACGAGTGTTCACTGCTAATGCGGTTGGAGGAAGACGGGTCGCCATGGTCCAGCAATTGTGCATCGGAGATCTCCAAAGGCATGAAGGTATTTGTCTGGTCGTGCGCTTGACGCAGAAGAAGCAACTGCCTCCCATACATGTCGCTTGTGCAATTCCCAGCATAGATCAGCCAGTAAAGGCGCTTCAAGATTTGAGCATCCATGAAAGACAACGTGTCGATCGACTGATGGATCAAGTATTTGACGCTCATTGCTGCCTCGGTGATCAGCCGATGCGACAGCGGTGAATCTATACCGTGCTCATGGTGCAGCGCACTGCCGAAGTTGTACATAGCAATGCTCCGTTCCACAGTGATTGCGGCATTGGGGCTCCACACCCCTAAGCGATCCGCAAAGTCTAGACAAGACTCCACCGTCACATTGGTGTAGAGATGCCGTCTTCGGCGTAAGCTAGCCACTGTTGCCGCGCCAATGGATGCGACCAAGAGCAAGAATGAAGTTGAGACATTATCAGGCGATGCCTGACTATCTGTCAGTCGTTGCATGAACTGATCTTGCTGGAGAATAGGTGCCACCGGATGGATCCATCCAAACCAGTCGGCGACGAGCTGCTGTATGAGCTCGAATGGTGCGAGCGCCTCCAGGCTCAATGATCTTTCCCCGCTTCGGCCATCAAGCTCATTTCGCAATGTCTGAACGTATCGGTTTTTCGGGCCCCGCTTCTTCCTCGGCTGAACACTTGCGCAGTGAATGTCCAGCTCAGTGCATGTGGAGCACTTGGATTGTCCATCTGACACCATACACTAATTAATGTCAGCTTCGGTACCGTATGGTAGCCTTCTGGAGTTGCTTTGATTTCATAGGTAGTGCAACAACTTGTCTACCTCCGCAGGCAAGACAACAGATTTGTGTGCTCGCCCGGCCAGAGTTGAAGGCCTCTAGGCTAGTCAATCGGGTGCGCAGCGACCCGTTGTAAAATATTGTATACTCCAATTGACGTCCAGGCCTCCTTCCTGAAATTGCAGAAGTACTGTGATACCCATCTGATCTGGAAGGAGGGATGAATATGAAAATGATGACATATGTAAACTCACTTTTACTTTTCTCGCCCGACACGCATCGCACGCAGCTGAATTGCGTTGCCGAGTCATGCTCATCCGATATTGTTCTAGAGGTTGTTCGTGGGATCATGGACGCGACAGCAAGCGGTAGTCTAGCCTTCTTAATATATCTCGGAAAATTCGTGCATCAGCGCTAGCCACCGAAAGTTTAGTGCGTGAAACGGATCGCTCTGGAGACTTTGCGCCCCTTGTCTCCCCACAACAGGTGACTGCCGAAAACCCCAGATTCCCACCCCATGGCACTGGTGGCGTGTTGCAAGGTATCGTAGTCGGCCGATGTATAGCCATCATAGTCCGTACGATGAAGTGTATATATGTCTTGCGATGGAATCGTTTTCGAATCAGCATCCAGGCACTCCTATTTCGTCTTGACTCATCTGTACTCTCCATTTTGAACCTTTCACACCATGGACAGCAAGCAAAACATCGAAGTCGTCTATCTTGAAGACGTCGCAGTCCCCTCCCAGCCAAGCGAGGACCAACGACCATGGTATAAGCAACCTGAACTCCGGAAGCTGTACCTCATGATGCCGTTCTTGTTCCTCGGGTCGACGACGTTGGGTTACGATGGAAGTCTTCTCAACGGCCTCCAGACCATGCCAGCATGGCAAGCATGTACGTTCATATGTTGCTTTCCCTTCTATCAACGGTTGCAGACAATTAACACCTGCTGTAGACTTCCACCATCCCACTGGCTCACGACTTGGTCTGCTTGGAGCCTTCCCAGGCTTTGGAGGCTTCGCCGTCCTGCTATTCACTCCATACATCGCTGACATTCTGGGCCGTCGCATGGGTACAGCAATCGGCTGCATCCTCGTCGTCGTCGGCTCCATCATCCAAGCACTACCACAAGCCAGCAATCCGGATGCAATGTTCTTGGCTGGCAGGTTCATCATGGGAATGGGCAGCAACATCTCGAACGCTACCTGCCCACTTCTGATTACAGAGGTCGCTCATCCGAGACACAGAGGCAGGGTGACAACCATCTATAACACGCTCTGGTACATGGGCTCTATACTCGCTGCTTGGACCACGTACGGCACCCTCACACATATTGTCTCAGACCTGTCCTGGCGTCTGCCTATCGGACTTCAGTGTGCCATGCCAG
This sequence comes from Macroventuria anomochaeta, assembly GCF_010093625.1. Taxonomy (NCBI): domain Eukaryota; kingdom Fungi; phylum Ascomycota; class Dothideomycetes; order Pleosporales; family Didymellaceae; genus Macroventuria; species Macroventuria anomochaeta. The sequence goes on along the minus strand of NW_022985416.1, from coordinate 109,690 downwards.
GCATACAGCTTCTCTTCGTCTACCTTCTGCCCGAAAGCCCACGTTGGCTGATCAGCAAAGACAGGCACGAGGCTGCTAAGAAGGTCTTGACCAAGTACCATGGCAATGGTGAAGACAACGATTTCGTCAACTGGGAGTTCAATGAGATCAGCCAGACACTGAAGGTGGAGAAGGCTGCCAGCGCCTCAAGTGGCTGGTACGAGCTTGTCAGAACGCCTGGGAACAGGAAGAGATGCTTGCTCATCATTCTGACTGCCATCTTCTCGCAATGCTCCGGTAATGGCTTGGTCAGCTACTACTTGGCTGCTGTGTTGCAGACAATCGGCATCACCAGGTAAGTGTCCCGTCTGTTGAGTAGTTGCAACAGTACTGACAATTTGCAGCGGATCCGACCAAGCACTCATCAACGGCGGCCTGACAATCTGGTGTTTCGTAGTCTCTCTCGGCTGCGCTTTCCTCGTCGACCGCATCGGCCGTCGCACACTCTTCCTAAGCGCTGGCGTGGGCATGCTCATCGCATTCAGCATCTGGACCGCCTGCAGCGCCGTATACGCCCAGACTGGCAACTCGAGCGCCGGTTCAGCCGTCTTAGCTATGATCTTCATCTTCTACGGCGCTGCTGGTATTGCCTGGCCTGGTCTAACTGTCTCGTATACCGTTGAGATCCTGCCCTTCAACATCCGCGCTAAGGGTCTTACGCTTTGCTTTGTGTTTACGTCGCTGTCTGGTGTGTTCAACCAGTATGTGAACCCCATTGGTATTGAAGCACTGGGTTGGAAATTCTACATCGTATACGTTGTGGTTCTGGTGCTGGAGTGTCTGGCGATCTACTTCCTCTACGTGGAGACTAGGGGCCCAGTATGTGTCCGCCTGGGGCTGTTACTTAGAATGTGTACTGACTGCAACATAGACACTCGAAGAAATCGCCATCCTCTTCGATGGCGAGAACGCAAATGTGGCAGTCGCAAATGTGGTCCTGGGTGCCGATAGCGAATTGAAACCGGTAAAGGACGGCGACTGCTGAAGGAAGCTGGTTGCTCCGGGATGCCTAGCCCCACAGGTCCTGGTGTTTACGGACAGCTATGATGTATGGTTCTATCATTATCAACTTCTATGAAAATATTCGTTAGTGTTAAGAGTATGTTCAAGCCCCGGAGACATTCTGATCTTCACGGAGAGATACAGAAGCACTCTCGGAGACTTTCGTGCTGCTTAACAAACGACCAGAGTAGAAGAAGGAATACAGTCAGATCCATGTGAGATGGTCGCCGAAGTTGGAAAATAGGCAAGATCCGTTCGGACCTGACCGGTCGGACATGTGCTGCTGCGATTGACATATATATTGGCTTACGCAAGTGAGATGGCCCAGCCAAGGTCTCCTCAAGCCCCTCAAGGCCACTCTTCGCTGTTGTTCTCGCAAAATGACATCCTCAACCTCAGTCTCTAAGACAGGCTTGAACAACGACAATGTCATCTTCGCTGCCAACGAAAGCGAGGTCAAACGTCTAGACAAGCAACACAAGGTCGTGTATGCCGCAATGCCACAGCTAGTCCTTGCGCCCATCGATCTCAGCCAAGGAGGCTACCGTATCTTGGATCAGGCTACCGGAAGCGGTACGTACTTTGTACATAACAACCATACCAATATTGACGAAGCAGGAATATGGATCCGCGACGTACGCCAGGCAGCCGGTAGTGCCTCGAACACGTGGGTAGGCACCGACATCGAAGACAGCTACTTTCCCCGAGATCCACCCTCGGACACTTCGTATCACCACCAATCGATGACCGAGCCGTGGCCAGTAGATTGGCAAGGCACATTTGACTTGGTGCACTCCCGCATGGCGCTACCGGGTGTTGGTCTCAACCCCCTCGAAGAGGTGGTCAAGAGTCTGATCGGCTTGGCGAAGCCTGGTGGTTGGATCCAGCTAGTTGAGATGGAGTGGGAAGGTTGGGAGGCCGGGCCGGCTTTACAGCTGTTTCATGACGCTATGAAGCAACTTGTGAGTATGGTGACGAACGGACAAGGAGTGGACATGCGAGAACGCTTGATCGTGATGTTCAATAAGGCAGGCCTAGTCGACGTAGGGTACAGGATTATCGATGTACCGTTGGGTACAAAAGCGAAAGAGGAGGTACAGGAGACGAGCCTGCAAAGCATGTTTGCGACAGCTTCATTTGCGACGGATACACTGAAGAAGCTGCCGCCCATCGAAATTGCTGGCGAGGAGTTGGATTCGATACCGTCGAAGCTAGTGGAGGAGCTGCGAGAGATTGGCGGAGGGTTCAAGCTCTTCACTTTGTGGGCTCAGAAGCCATCCAGTGCCTGAGAGGTGAAAAGCCTTCCCTTTAACTCAATATGCAGAGATGGTGGATCGCCCGGAGTCGCTTGTACGCTTTAAGGGCACTAGTATGCATCTCGATGGTGTGATTGTCTTGTTTCTCACGACCCATAACATGACTCATGCGATGTTTTCGAGCAAGGTGTCACCGCTGCGGATGATTTGAGGTTGGCATCAAAACTCGAATGGGGGCCCTTCGCTTGCTACGCTCACCAAGGCAGCGCCTCGGGCCCACGCTCCATCTGCGCAGCCCTGCTCCTTCTCGCTTCCGCCCTCTCCTCCGCATCCCCATACCCGTGGCCCGTCTCCCATCTCCTCTTCACTCTGCGAACAGCAAAACGTCCAATGCCCCACACCGAGCTTGCAATGATGGTTCCTGCGATGCCTGTAGGCGCAAGCACGAAACCTGCACCGCTGACAAATGTGCCAATTGCGCCTGCGCCTATTGTAGCAACCAATGAGCCAATAGCGACATATTTTGCGTAGCGCACAACGCGCCAGAAGATGAAAATTAAGCTGGAGCGTAGGACGCGTAAGGCAGCGCGGGTGCGGCGAGATGAGACGGCGCCAGCACCTGCTGTTTTCGGGTCGTAGAGGTAGCGGAGATTTTGCTTCGTTGTAGCAAGGGCAGAGCGTGAGTGCGCGTCTATTGCAACATCGTGCTGATCAGACGATTGGGGCGCCATTGCGGGTACCAGTATGTGTGTGTGTGAAGAAGAGTTGTTGCACGGAATTTGTCGATGTCGCGAGGTGTAGAACCCCAGAATTGCTAGCTCATGACGTCACGTCGAAAACAATCATTAACATCGAACGAACTTCATGATCAACTCCTAACGCTGTTCGAGAAGCATATACTTAGAGAATATAAAACTGTAGCTGCAAGTAGCAGCAGCATCCGGGACGGGTCTACTTTGAATCGGGTGCTATCGTGTAGGCCGAAGTCGGACACCGGATTGCTGCTCCGACCCCACGCCCTAGATGTCTTTGCCGATGCTAAACGAACATCTTATATCAACATTAACATCAAGCCAAGCCAGAGTAAATGAACGGTCAAAACTTCAGCTCTTGACCATCGCTGCAAGTACTTTCCACTGGTCCACTCACATCCACAAACCCACCTACCATCAGTCAGCATCATGGCTCAATCATACTGGATCCAAACCGAAGACTGGCACACGGCGGGTGAGCCGTTTCGAATCGTCGACCAGCTTCCATCTGGATCCCTCCCAAATGCGTCCACCGTAGCAGAGCGCCGCTTCGCCATTCTCAAGACCCCCAATCACCCCCTCGACACTCTGCGCCAGCAGCTTTGTCATGAACCACGAGGCCACTCTGATATGTACGGAGGCTTTATCACACCGCCCAACGACTCCGGTGCGCACTTTGGCGTCTTGTTCTGGCACGCTGAGGGCTTCTCTACGGCGTGCGGTCACGGGACTATAGCTTTGGGGTACTGGGCCGTCACAAAAGGATTGGTAAAGGCACCGGAGGGGGATGGGGTGGTGGATGTTGTTGTTGATGTCCCATCTGGTCGTGTTATAGCCACTGTTGCCATTAAGCAGGGCAAGCCAGTGCAAGCGGACTTTGTCAACGTGTTGAGTTTTCAACTAGCAAAAGGGCTGTCCGTTGAGATACCGTCAAGGGGTGTCAGCATCACTGCGGATCTGACGTTTGGTGGTGCGGTGTACGCGACAGTTGATGCAGCGCAGTTTGGTCTGAGAGTTGAGCCGAAGAACGCAAATCAGTTCATTGAGTTGGGGAGGGAAATCAAAAAGAGTCTAGGAACGAGAGCGCATTATGGGACGTATGATTGCTATGGTGTGATCTTCTTCCACGAAGATGATGAGAGCGCGGACCCAGTACGACAAGTCAATGTCACCGTCTTCGCTGATGGGCAGATCGACCGCTCTCCTTGCGGTTCTGGAACGTGTGCAAGGCTGGCGGTGCTGTTCGCGGAAGGCAGACTGGGTGCTGGACGATCGAAGCTGATACATGGTTCAATTGTAGGGTCGACGTTCGAGGGTGACATCGTATCAGAAGAGAAGAGTCCCATCGAGGGTGGCGCACCGGCGTGTATACCGAGAGTGCGAGGCCATGCGAATCTGGTTGGGCGGATGAACTTTTTTATCGATCCGGAAGATCTCGTACTGCCGTTTACACTGCGATGAGACTCGTTGCTGTCTCGCAATACTACAAATCACATTCAACTACTCAAGTCCCTGTACTCAAAGCTTTACTATACGCCACACCGAAGCCTCCCTGCTTTTCCAACTTCTTCGTTATGCCCCAAAGGTGCACCAACGGTCCAGCCTTTTTTACAACCTGCTTCTACCCAATCACCTCAGCCCCTAGTTGTTTTGCTTTCAAGCTTCCCATATACTCTCTCAACTCCTTCCTGGCGGCTTGTTGTGCCTCTTTCAGGCTCATGTGCCAGTCTTCCTGGACTATCGTAGGATCTTCTTCCTCCTCTTCTTCAGTAATATAAGGCTCCTGTAAGATCGGGCAGGTCCAGCATTCCCCTCTGCCCCAAGTGAACCAGCGCCCGCTCAGACGCCAGAGCGCTTGCTCCTTCATACCAACCTGCAGCCCATGTATCCAACCCGGCAACTCGTTGCTCGAGTCTTCGCTCATAGCATATCACGATCGTTCCATCTCGATGGAGTCCGATACGCCAGGCCTGCCCGGTTGTTACCTATCCGGATTCTGCCCTACCTGTGTGCCTGGATCCACGCGAGTACAATCTTCACTCCCGCTTTTTCCAATTTGGAGACGAAATGATAGGTCTCTTCGAGCGCCCATGTATACCGATGATGATGACGTGGGTCTGGTATACAGCCGAGCAAATTCCTTGTGTGCCTGGCATTAGCGAAGATCTCAACAACGTCCTGACGATCACAAATTATGACGACGTTCTTTATCGGTCCACAGTTGTCACGCATGGCATGCGAAGAGAAGCGTGTTCGTTGGTGGGAAAGACGAAAAGCCAATCGAAGACCTGTCATATCAGCATGGGGCGATTTGCCAGTGTAACGTTCGAGCGAAGAGGAAGCGACTGCTATACCAAACTGTCGGGGTATGCCACGGCAGCGGTGAAACTTCCGTCTTGTGTTTCAATGTCATTATTGACTATTGCACCATCACTGTAATATACCGCTGCTGGCTCGGTTGGGTGCAAGTAGGCTTTCAATCTGCACAATGGAATGTCGTCCGAGCCTTTTCCGAGCGCGTAGGGCAATACAGTTCCAGCTAAGCGACGCGTGCCATTAGCCGTGATGTGATTGAAGATGCGACGAATACGAGCGTGGTGTTCCTGCCGTAAGAACTCGCGTGAGGCTATGTAGCCACCAATGTATTGCAAGTGGTGCATATACTGCTGGTTTCGAAAATGTTGTCGTCGCTAAGCGGGATCGTATCGTGTTGTCATGGCGCTCGAGAGGATAGCGTGAAGTGCTTCAAGGTATATAATCAGGAGGATGGTGGCGCAATGCAGAGGCGGGAAGCAAGTCAAGGTAGAATGGAGACTCGAAGTCGAAATTTGGCACACGCCATATTACTTGGGTGTGGCTCACGGCTTCGAGGTGAAGGTGAATGTAAGGTACCTGGTTGCCAGCTTACCGTTAGGGCTCGGCATTCTCATGTACCCTTGTTTGAGGGTTGTTTGCTGCAAGGTTCAGCTGAGTGGTGCACAGCAGTTGACATGTCAGAAGACGGAATGAAGTAAACAAGATGAACGCGGAACACAAGGACACCGTGCGTGACGAGAGAGAAGGCGTGTGTAGTGACTTTTGATTTTTGGTTGTTATGCTGCAGGTGCAAATGGGCATGCCTCTGAGCTTGGGGCGTGCCGCAGCACTGCAGTAAAGCATCTAGCGTTCGAAAAAAGAGATGAGAGTCTAGCCGTGTCGTCGTGACCTTGTGCAAGGGGTATAAGCCATGATGTTGAATGTCAGCCGAAAGAGAATCCGTACGCCAGTAACAATGAAAGAACTGCCAGCCTCAGGCAACAGGGTCGTCAGCCCGTACTGCACCAATGGGAAACTTTGCTGGTCCCTTCTCCAGTGCCGCGTATACTTCCCGCTGCAGACGCGTACTAAAAGATGAAGGTAAGCAAGAGTCTCCAAGTGAGTGTGCGCGAGGAAGGTGACGGTTACAACCTTCCCGGCGCAATCTTGAGCCTCTTCCACATGCCCACATGTTCAATGCCCTCCTCCATCCAGTGCGGCTCGGCAGCGACCTCAATCTCGCCGTTGTCGTTCCGCAGCTCCTCCCGGAAGCCGTGCTTCTCCCACATGTGCTTCAGCTGAACTTGAGCATGAACCATGACAAGGCCCTGCCATGAGAGCGGTCGAACCGCATTTGGTCCCTGCAAAGCTGCTAGTTCTCGAGTAGTCGGAGAAGGCGGAATGTAGATTGCGTCGGGTTGCTGGGCGGCAAAGTCGAGGACAGAGTTGATGAGCAGCTTGGAAAGATTGAGCTTGCGGTACGGCGCTAGAACGGAAAGGCGACCCAGCTTGACGTATGGCTCCGGGGTGTGTTCGACCTCCTTGTCCTTTGGTGGATCCGCGTCAGGGTGCTTGTCCTCGACGTACTTGTTCGGGCCGTGGGGCGGTGGAATGAGGCGGATAGTGCCAACAGGGAGACGCTGGGCAGTTGCAGAAGCGCGCCTAGCCTCATCTGCGGGCGTGTTGCCCGAGTCGCTGCGAGTGAGGATGTTCTTGGGCGGCGAGGATGACGAAGTGCCAACAGAGGCGTAGACAACCCAGTGCCAGCTGCGCGCATCATCCCCGTCGAACTCGCCTTCCAGCGGCACGCCCTGCTCGCCGAAGACTTCTTCGCGCACCGACATGGCGTCCTTGAAGACGAGCGGAATGTTGGTAGCCGTCTGCTGGTTCCATGGCCGAGTCTTGTCCCAGCCGTCTACATCGCCCTTGGGTGGGGGCAGCGTTGACATGAACTCGGTGCCGCCATTAGCAGCAGCGCTGCTTAAGCCGAAGCCATGAGAGATGCTGCCCCACCGCGGGAGGATCCTGCTCTGAGTGTATGGCCCGTCTATAGGCATCATGGCCGTGAGTGCTGTGGTGGTGGTGGTGGTGGTGGTGGAGATAGTGATGGTATGGTGGAGATAGTGATGGTGTGGTGGCGTAGTGGTGGCGTAGTGGTGGCGTGGTGGAGTGGTAGTGGTGGTGGTCGAGCTATCGGGGCAGCCAGTGCGGTACTCTTATTGTTGTCGCGCGTCCTGCGCAGAAGGAAAGTGTCGTGCCGTCATCTGCTGTCGCAATTTCGCAAACCTGCTCAACGGCGCGCAAGTGCGGTGCCGTGTGCCCTTAAATAGCAGTTGCCGGTAACGATGCGCCTCCCGTGCCCGCAGCAATTAGGGCCCGCTTAGCGTGCATCGCCAGTTGAAGGCGGGGGTTTCGGCTCGCCTATCCTGCTCCTTGCAACACGCATGCCGATCTGTTTGGGCATAAGCTGGGTGCGCGCGCCCGGGCGAGTGAGGAGCGCGGCTGTTTCTTCGTGGTGTGGTCCACAGGTTTCGCAAGACATGACGTCGCCTGCTGAACCCTTACTCGGCACAACCCGGACACGTGCACCAGAGCCAATCAGTAAGCGGCACCAACACATGCACGGCCTTTGCGCTATGCACTCGACATTCCTTCACCTGCAACGTCCTGCAGCGCTAGCTAGAACCGTATAACCGCTGTCCATTCCAGGAATTCTAATTCTGTAATCGCACACTTTTTATTGGCATCCTGGCACCGAGAAGACAGTGAGAGACCACACCAGAAAACTCGCAGGCTGCAGAAGCGTGGAAAGGCGCTAACCAGTAGTCATCGTAAGTGATCTGTCTTGTTATCGTCACAGTCGATCATGACGACGGCGTACCACGGTCGGAGCAAAAGAAGATAACGGAATGAGAGGACAATAGAGATGCAATAATGCCTTTGATAGCCGAAGTAGACGTACAACATCACTACATACTGGGACATGACACCAACGTGCTCCCTTCAGAGCAGAGCTCTTGACACCAGCCCATCTGCAACGCCCCTTGAGATCCAATCTGAAATCGCCATGTTCGTCACCATGGGGTTCACACCGCTCGCACTCGGGAACACACTAGCATCAGCAACATACAGCCCCTCTGTCCCCCACACCTTACCCGTTGGATCAACAACACCCTCCTTCTCCACCTTACTCATTCGACACGTCCCCATCTGATGCGCCGATATAAACAAACTCTCCGGTCTCGGGAACCCCGTAGTCTGGACCTCATCAAGCCACGCCTGGAATCTTTCATCGTTGATCCCATCCCCAGTCGCCGGCAACCCAGAATCCCGTTTGAAAACCGACACGCCAGGGATTGCAGTAAAGATTTCGCTGGCACCGTTAACATACTGTATCTTCGCCAACGCCAGCAGTCCTTGCATGATATGCTTCTTGTCGAACTTGCTCGGCGTATAACTAAACCTGACCCTCCCATCAACCGGATCCGGATACACTCTCCCAGTATCGCGGTCTTTGCAGATCGAAATATAGCCCGCCATGTGCTTCATGCGGGCCGCATCGAGCTTGTATTGTAACCCGCCTTTCCAGTCGAGCCAAATTAGCCAGCTTGAGGGGATCATGTTGGTGGCCTCGAGTTTTGCGCCGTGGCCTCGGCCGTCCAGGTTTTCGTATTCGCCAACGACGGAGGTCAGGATTGCGCCTTCCCAGGGCTTGATCTCTTCTTGATGGATGGCACCGAGCAGGGTCACGGGGTGCACGTAGAGGTTGCGTCCAATTTGGGGGTTCTTCAGACCAGAGCGGAGCAGCAGCAGTGGGCTTTGCATTGTGCCAGCTGAGGCGATGACGCGCTTGGCTTTGATGATGACCTTGCGGCGCGTGGTGGGTTCGCCGGCAACGCCGCCGTTGATGTCGCGCGAGACCCAGGAGCCAATTACCCCTGTTGCGACCTTCTTCCCGCCGATGGTTTTGAAGACGACTCTCTCGGCGTGGAAACCTTCGATGAACTTTGCGCCTGCTCGTGCTGCGTCTGGGAGGTACGAATTGACGGGACCTTGCTTCTCGCAGGATCCACAGCCAAAAGTGCAGTGCCCACAGCGATGTTGTGCGCCCCCAGTATTCTGCGGTACCGCCTTGTGATTGTACCCTAGCTTCCTCGCGCCCTCTAATAACATCGCATTGGTGCGATTCTGCTCGAGGTATTCGGCACTAACACCCATCCTCCCACACACCCGATCCAGACTCTCCTGAAACTCCGCACTCGTGAAGAACGGCAGTCCCCTCTCCATCCACTCCCTCCTCACATACCCTTGCGTCTGCAGACTCGCGCTCCAATTTACCGTCCCGCCACCGCCCCACGCTTGCCCAGCAACAATGGACGTACTCGTATCATCAGAACTGATAAACGCGCCATTCATGAAGAGATGATTCCACCCATCTGCTTCGCTCATGGGGAAGTGGTCGGGCGTCCAGTGGTACGCTTTCTCCACGACAAGAACGCGGTTGCCAGCCTCAGCAAGGTTCTTTGCGCAGACAGCACCGCCACAGCCGCTGCCGATAACGACCACGTCCGTTTCGATGACTTCAGGCTTATCTCCTGGTGGAAACTGGATGAATTCGTAGTCATAACCTTTGCCGGGTATCATGCCTGTTGGTACGCGCGGAACTCCTAGGACACGGCGCAGGGTAGGCGTGATCTTGATCCACGTCTGCTTCGAAAGCACAGTCAGGGAACGGTGGAGGCCACGGATTGTTCCTAGTCGTGCACTGCCCCAACTTCGTAGGATGGCTTCGCGGATGTGCACCGGTTGCTCGCTGATGGGTGTGAAGTATCCTGTCAAAGCGAAGGAGCCGGCACGTGTGTTCAGTACGTTGAGGACCATGATTAGCTCTTTTCGAGTTGATGACGGCATGTATAAAGCGAAGATGCGCTGAAGCTCTTGCTTGAAAGCTGGGTTCGATGACGCATAGTCCTCGAGGTATTCTTTTGCTGCGACTGTGGCATCGGGGTCAGATTCGGGTGTGAGTTCTCGTAATGTAGATAGGGCCGTCGAGTAATCTGTGTCGGTGGCTGCGATTTCCGTTCTGGTGTTTGCAACAGAGATCGGCTTGACTGCCGGGATGCACGCGTCGGTGATGGCAAGTAGTGTCTTCCATTGTGCCGGCGTCAATGGGTCTTCCTTGGGTAAAGGAGGTAGAGGTGTTGCCTTGGGCGGGACCGGTTCGGTGGGAAGAGACATGGTAATTGTCTGTGACTTGGTTTTGCTGATTAATCGACGTGCAGCATCAGAAAGCGGCAGAATGCAGGCACTTTGTGTGACGCCACGCAGGGACGGCCTAGTGGAGTCTTTATCCCCACATCATCCCGGAACGCCTCCGTAGTATTAGTTGCTTCCCCGCGCTCCTTTCCACGCTTGTGTTTCGCGTCTTTCACGTGAGCCTCGGTCGAGATGGGATGCGGCCGAGGATGCCGAAGCTAGGGTTGTCATTGACCACTTGCACTCTGTCATCGCATGCATCATACCACATTTGGAAGGGCACTCTTCATCCGCCATAATAATGTACATTAGGGCGGGCAAGGTCTTACGTGCTGCTTTCTTATACTATTTGTCGCTTACATGCAACGGGCGAGTTCGGCAACAAACGCGACGTTCTCCGCGTGACGCGAAGCTGGTCTCATCAAGCCACGATGAACCTATGGGCACCGTCTTGCAATGCGCCTGACACTTCTCCAGTGGCTTGATCACGTCCTGAATGATCTCGCTTCGCCATAAGTCGTTCGCTTCTCTTGCGCTAGTGACGAAGTACCATTTCACGGCGGATGCGTAGTCCTCGCCTCCTTCATCGCAGACGCCTAGGGACCACTTTATTGCAAAAAGCTTGCTTAGTATCTCCGTCTGCCGTTGGGTGTTTCTTGCGGAGAGGGTGGTTCTCCAGTCGTCTACCGAAGCAAAGCTCTACGAGCAGGATGCCAAATGAGGCGAAGTTACATTCGCTGTCTTTAGCATCTGCAGTTATGGATTGTCGAGGCAAGAATCCTTGCGCCTTTTGAATAGCCTTGAACAGGTGGTCTGGCCTCTTGCATGCCTTCCTGAAGGTCGCTTCCAAGGCGTGAGCTTGCTTGGTATGACTGACATTCTCAAGAGCAGATAGCTTGTCGCTCTTGCTAAGTAGCTTCTCCAAATGTTCGTTGTATTTCTTTAAACGCCTGAACAGATCTATTCTTATCGACTCGTTGAAGCTGAGTTTGAGACGAAACGCCTTGTAATCTAGCTTAGATCTTGCTACATATCCAGGCTGTATGATTCGTGAAGCCGCTCTTCCAGACGCTCTTGCAGAGCCTTGCTGCTCCAGTCTCTTCCCCCTAGGTCGATGATCAGGCTTTTTACCTCGCTCGCATCAGTCAGAACCGGAATTAACAGCTCTTTTAGATTTCGTTTGTACAAGATCTCATGAAATCGTATCCATCGGAGGCAGGCGGTATGATCTTTGCGGACTCTCCACCAGAAACTACCCACCTTAGCCACATCGCGCCAGTGCTTAAGGCTGGTGATCAAGAGTGGAAACGCACTCAAAAGTACACCCGCGATCTCAAGACCGCTCATGAGGGAGAGTGGGGAGAGCAGAATGCTTGAGATAAAAACAATGGGCAACGCACGATATGTGATGCTGCAGAATGAGATGTGAGTTGGCTCAGGCGGGTAGATAGAAAGTGCGACTGTTGTGGTCCCTCTCACTTTCGGCCCCCAGCCTCGTGTCTGGAACTGTGCTGGCAAGACAACTCAATCATTATAACAGGATCCCGCAATTATTGGCGCGTACATCGGCCACTTTCCTCATTCGTCAAGTAGCACCTACCGAGACTTTCGCTAAATCTCTCAGCCGTGATCGATATCAGTTCGCGGACCGATATGATATCGCTCACGTAGGTAAGAGGTATCCTAAGCTCGACACTGCGGACTGGAGATGGCTCTAAGAGCGACTTGGTCGAGCCATAACTGAGAGTATCCGAGATCATCGTGAAAAAGTCAAAAGGGTGCTTCACCATGAAGAAACACCCGCACATGTCGAAGCAGAAGCGTAAGCTCCTCGTCCGTCTGCAGTCATCTACTCGCAACCTAACATCTCGAGCGGGCAGTCGATCTTTCTCACGAAGGCCCCAACTTTGGCGGTAGATCGGGCCGCACCTCAGATGCTCACTATCGAAGCAGAATCGGATCTGGACAATGAAGCAAAGTCCAACACAACTATCTCCCGTTCAATTCTAGGCGGCCTAAAGTCCTCGGCCATCTTAAAAATCCCGAGATTACATCAGCTGCGGAGAGGAACGAGAAACGAAGTAAAGCGCCCATTCTGTTTCAAGATCAAACGGTTGAAAAACGAACGGGTATGGCTGAATCATGTCTTCTCCGACCTTCGGGTTTACGTTTGCACGTTCGCCGACTGCAGGGTTTCATACTTCAGCAATGACAATGACTGGTTTTGCCACGAGATGGACAGTCATTGCACTAGTTACACCTGCTGATTCTGCAAGAGGGCATCGTTTCAAGCTGGAGAGCAGTATCTCGCTCATATTTGCAGTACCCACCCTACAGTATTGGAAACAATGAAGAACAAGTGGTTTCTGATGTCGCTCGAAAGCCACTCGACCAGATCAAAGCCCAAGATTGCCCGTGTTGCTCAGAGTGGGTCGATCGTCTCTAAGAGCGTTCAGTAACCGTGGGTACGCAGTCTAATAGATTCGAAAACATCACTTACGTTGCACCACCTTTTTTTAAACGCTACCTCGCTTCTCACCTTGAACAGTTGGCATTGTTTGCTGTTCCTATCAGCTCAGCTGATAAGAATACCGACTCATCGGCCGCTATCGACACAAATCCAAAGACTCGGTCCGATCTCTCAGACCACTCAGCCCTCGTATTTGACAGTCCTAAACCATTGTCGCCTGCACAAAAAGTGTTAGATAGTGATATATACGACGTACTACGTGAGCAGTGGCGCGAAAGATGGATCAAACTCCATCCCAAGGAGGCGAGGCGACTCGGCGTCATGGTAGGAACTGAAGAACGGTCGCTCAAAAAGCGGGATGCCGCGGACGAAGGCCGCTTCATAACCGAGGTGGACGAACGTGCGCAGCTTGAGGCTGAACTCATGGCCGCTGATTACGAACGAGGCTAGTGTAATATGGGAAGGGGTAGATCTGGTGTTGATGACAGCATCTACAACCACAATCACCGCCCCAGAGGCAGAGCGAAGCTACAGAATACCTGTGTATATCTGTACCCTAACGGTTCTAGGATATCGGCAACGCTCGCCCGGTATGACACTCAGCCCCGCAGTTGCTTGCCCAGATCCGTCTTCTCCTCCTCCAACTCCCTACACTTCCGCTTCAACGCCTCAACCTGGTCGTCACGCGTTCCAAGCTCCTTCTTCAGCTCATTCACCTCAGTCTTAATCTCCTCTTCCCTAGAAGGTCCCAGGCCCGCATACTTTCTCAGATACGGCAGCATACCCTCCATCGCCCTAGCATACATGTGCGGATCCCTGCATGCCTCATCACGAAGATTAGCCATAGCGGGCTTCCTGCGGAACTCCTCAGGCTGTGCAAACTCCTCTTTGGTAGGACGATCGAGCTCTGCGAGGCGCGAGAGTTCGAGGCGCTTTGCGTTGCGTTCGGCGAGCCAGGCTGGGAAGTCGTCGCTGACTGTATGTTAGCGCACCTTTTTGCTCTGAAAACTAAGCGTGTACGTAGCTTTCATCGGAATCAGCAGGCGCTTCACTCCTTACAATCAAGTCATTCGATCTGCAAGGGACGATGGTTAAGGACTGTTACTCGTTCACCGCAAATACTGCTCGGAGCACGAGCTCTTAATTCAACTTCATCCAAGCCGTCGTCCTCTTGTGTCATCCCTCAGACCAACTCCATCCCGGCCTAGCGCATGTTCTTCCTCAACTTCACCTCCCTCTCCAGCATCTCACATCTCTCTAGCAGCTGCCTTCTCTCTTCATCGAGCTCCCTGGCCACCTTCTCACGCGCTGCAACTATCGCTCCCAGCAGCGCAACCTCAACCTGATGTTCCGTGATCCCATTCTGCTCTGCCTTTGTGCGTTGGTGTTGGAGTGCGCCGTACGCGGAGTTGGATTTGTTGTCGCTGAATGTGGCGTTGCTGTGTACAAGTTAGTGTAGTGTGAGCAGAATGCTACTATTCACAAACTTGGCTCCGGTATCTTTGCTGTCTGTAGGGGTATTCGCGACATTGATTGGAGCGTTGCGATGAGTGACGTTGAAGTCGCGCGCGGTTCCTTCAGCAGGTGCGTCGTCCTGGAGAGTTTTTCCTTCCATGTTTCGTGGCGAATTCATAAAGAGTCGTTATTGGTGGAGTGCGCAGAAGGAATGGGAGTTGGATACGGTTAGAATTTAGAAGTGGGCTTGATTGCGATTGCGAGTGCAGCCACATGTGAGAACTTTGTAAAACTAGACTTTATGCGTTTCGGAGTAAGTGAAGCACGCTCGGCAAGTACCTGCTATATGAGCATGATGTATGCCTGCCACTTGCTCAACGCCTGTTTCCCATCGCATTGAGCCTTGCCCTCTTCCGTTCCTTCTCATCTTCCAAGTGCTTCAAAGCGACTGTCAGCGCCTGCCTCAACTCTTGAATCTTACGCTCTCTCTCCGCTATGGTCTCATCGTCATCCTCACTTGCCTGACCAGCATCGTCACTATAGTAACTGTAAGTGGACGCATATTGAACCAAAGAGCTCTCTGTACCTCTGATTCTTCGTATCAACACCAATTGTGTTGTCCAAGCCGGACCCCGCATCATGGGCGTCAGTCGTGGTTGTGCTCGAGCTTCGAATCTGTTGTATCGACATCTCGAGCAGGCGCGTTTTTGTGAAACGGATCAACGGAGTGGTATGTGTGTCCATATACGTAGGGTAAGCGCGCGTTCGAACGTGGCTGTGCAGAATGGCTGCCGATTTAACATGTCATTGTTATGGGCACCGTGCTTGCTGCCATAGCAATCGTTTTCGTCATCCTACGTGTGCGGGGTCGTCTAAGCTTTAGGCCTGGTAGCACTAGCTCATTGCTCCTCGGTCTTGATATCTGGGCCGCCAGATGATCTGGGATACTGATCCCAAAACTCTTGTTCGATCCTGTCGAAGATCTCTTCGAGTGTCGTTACGTCTTGGCCGGTATTGATGCCTTGCTCGATTGCGTCTCGAACGTCCTTCATCTTCTCCGCGAGCTTCGCTTTGTGCTTCATGTCAAGGCCTTGTCGAGCGGCCATATAGCTCTCACGTGCCCTGAATCTTATCAAATATGGAACATGACTAGCAGATGTGGGCTACTGACTGCTTTGCGCTTGCTGCAAGCTGAGCCTGAAGCTTTGCCCTCTCCTCATCGTCAACGGTCTGCAAAACTTGCTTGTGCGCTACGTTCGACCGATCCGACACCTGCATACCGATGACAGCAAGCTCATCATCGGCAAGCTGGGTGAGGTCACAGACAAGAGCCCTCACATTGTCTGGCTGTTCGGATGAGCCTAGCACGATGTCCCAGTGTTGTCGATTGTCGCTGAGGTCACTGAGGTCTTCCACGGCCGCAGTGCGCAGGTTGTACAGATGTGTAAGAGCAGTCGTTCTTTCCGCTGTGCTGAGGTCGACAAGTCGGTCGACGATGCTATTCAGATAGGCCGCTCTCTCTTTGTCCATGATGGTGGACGCTGAGTTTCCTTTCGGTATGTGTCGATGCTCGTCTGGTTGTTGTCAGCTACTAGACAGAAGCGGCCGAAAGCTAATCTCTACATGAGCGGGAGCTGTTTGTTTAAGGACTGCGACGCATTGGTACTGCTTCTCGCTGCACTTGGGGAAGGCCTGCACCTGGGAGGACCGGAACGGTTGGGAAAACCAAGAGATCTGCCTCAATCGCAAGAAATACGACTTGAGTTGTCTTGTGGTAGAAGTTCAAGTTGATGACATCAAAGACTGGATATCCCCATGGGGTTCAGACGAGCTGAAACTGCGCTGTCATTGTCGCCGCCAAGCCACGGTAGTCCGTCCGTCGCCAGGGAAGTAGAATACGTATCGCTTGGTGCGCACGCTTGCTCGAATTGGGATCGTGGTGTTGTGTGTCGCTACACTTTGGGCGCGGAAGATTTCGGCTGTTTGCGTGGAAAGTTCGGAACGTTTCGGCGAACGCTTGTCGTTTGCGCTAGAAACACCTGCGAATACTTATCTTCGGCCGGTAAGAGGTAGAACCCCAATGATCAATACGGGATGCTCCTACGAAAACCGTACTGACGTAAAATCGTCCTATTTCTTTTCTAGAGCTTTGCAGAGAGTGGTTGCTCCGCCTTCAACGCTGCATCTATGGCGGACATGGCGTGCACCAGTTTCTCCTCTTGCAGCTTCGGCGCTACAACCTGGATGCACAGTGGCGACCCTACGTACAAGTCGCGATCGACTTCGGTCCCTTCTGTCGTCAGTATTGCGCTTTGCATCACCAATAAAAGCGGTAAACTCACAGAGAGCCCGATTGACTTTGTCCCAGCTTCCTATCGGCTTGCCTTTCATCTCACCCTTGACATCTGCTTTGGTGAATGTGCGGACAGGTATGGTACCTGCAGGATAGTCAAGCAACACAAAGGAGCTCGTGTAGCCGGCGCCATTGTAGCGATCGATCGGTGGGACAGGATGTGGTGCAACAGGGCAGATGAAGGCATCGATCTCGCCTGTCTTGTCTCTCCACATCTGCAGACACTCTTTTCGCAGCTTCTCTCGCTTGCCATGAAGTTCCTGTAGCTTTTCGAAT
Organism: Macroventuria anomochaeta; assembly: GCF_010093625.1. NCBI lineage: Eukaryota > Fungi > Ascomycota > Dothideomycetes > Pleosporales > Didymellaceae > Macroventuria > Macroventuria anomochaeta. The sequence goes on along the minus strand of NW_022985416.1, from coordinate 92,536 downwards.
GGCGCCATGTTCCTTCTCTTTAGTCGGGTTGACAGCCATGGCGACAGTGGTTCTTCTCCAGACTCCAGCAGATCAAACATTGCATTCGCACCTTCTACGTTGAACAAGCCATTGGCGAGAGAATGACATTGCGAGAAGAGCGAGGCAATGTCCATCTCGATGACTTCGATACCAGCCTTTTGCATCTTGGTTTTCGCCTCGTCCAGTAGTCGCGCGATGGGTGGCAGGGGTTTGATCACGCCGTCGCTCCTTACAACACCGATTCTTAGCTTCTTCGCTGATGGGATGCTAAGCGACGTCCACGGAGATGGCACGACATCCGGGTCGAATGACCACGGTTTTTGATCAGACACTGCCTGGAAAAATAGGTCCATGTCCCGCATGGAGTGCGCCAAAGGGCCTGCGCTTGCTGGTAGACCAAGCTTAGCTGCACCAGGAAGTGAACCCCCTTCGATAAGCGCGTATGGTATGCGACCATCACTAGGCTTGATACCATACAGGTTGTCGCACATGGCAGGGATTCGAATCGAACCTCCGACATCTGTACCAATGCCAAGTACGGAGCCGCGCATTGCCAGTAGAGCACCTTCGCCGCCAGTGCTGCCACCTGCAGTGAGTGCGGTGTTGATGGGGTTGAGGGTGCGGCCGAAGACATTGTTGTGCGAGTCAAGCGCCATAAGAGCCTGTGGAACGTTCGTCTTGCAGTAGAGCACTGCGCCGGAGCTAAGTAGCAGATCCACGAGTACTGAGTTCTCTGTAGCTGGCTTGAAGGACAGTGCGGCCAGACCAAGGGAAGAGTCATATCCACGGACCTTGAACATATCCTTCAAGGATATAGGAACGCCATGTAACAAGCCTAGAGGTGGTTTGCCAGCTTCGAGATGCGCGTCTAATTCTGCTGCTCGCTTCAGTGCATCATCGAAAAAGATCTCGGTCAGACAGTTGGTAAGTTGATGTGCAATGGCGGCCCTCTGCCTGGAGTCAGTTGTGTCCATGTCATGTCTATGGCAAAGCTACCTTGCAGAAAGCTGTTGTGACTGCCACGCTTGTTAACTTTCTTTCTCTAATTGCTTTTGCCAGCGAAGTAGCGTCGTAGTTCTCTGTAATGTCCAATTCTTTGTCTGTCAACAGCCCACACTCGCGTGGGACTCCAAGGTAGTTCGTGACACTTGGGGATGGTAATTGGGGCAAGCGCCATTGACTAGGTATGCGAGCGAACTGTTGATCCTTCTTCTGCCATGAGACCGACTGCCACTTTGGTGTGGGCGTAGGGTCTGACTGAGTCTTCGATTTCGACATAGTGTTGTTGAGATTGTGATGATGCAACTGATCAGTGTAGAGATGGTTGAATGATATCAAACCTGGGGCAAGAGCCGAGGTTTGCCGCGGGACACGGGACGAGAGCGGCTTGAGGGGGAGGAGCAGCGATCGTGCCTGCCTCCACGCGGTACCTCGTAGCACCTTCATCGCGATTCCTTGGGAGTTGAAGATGCATGATGAAGCTGGGTTTCCCTACCTCACTAGTCTCCCCCGGGGCTCGCAGCGAAGGATCACTCAGCAGTTGCGCTCTCTATGTACGAGGCCTGACAAACAGGTCTCGGATGCGGGACGGATACTTACCCGTGGATGCTTGACTCAGCCCGGATAAACTATCAGAGACGAAGACCTTATCCTCAAACATCCTATTCATGGATACCCACTGTCACGTGCTTTCATGTCTGCTGCTGACATCTCGAGATGCTATCGCTGTCTGACAGCGTTGATCCGCGGATCCCTGCCCTGAGAACCTGAGCTAAACCCTTCATAGCACGCTACCCCAGAGAAAAACTGGACTATCGAATCTATGTTGGATCCGGCCCACACCAAGTCCCCCTTTCGCCCGCCAGGTGTTCTCTCACTCTTCACCTCCACGCATCGTCGAGTCGCGCTGACTTCAACCGCAGCGCCATGGCCTTCAACTCATCCTCTGCAGCGCCGCTGCACCCGTACTATCCTCTCGGCGTTGAGATCGTGGGGTACATGGCTAACGAATGGAACACATTCGAGCTGGTTAGCATGTTTGCCGCGGGGTGCGCTGTCATTTTCAGCATAACCTATGCGGTTCTGATGAAGTCCCGTCCGAACGCCAGCAACTCGGACGTGCTCATCATGATGTGGTTCGTGCTGTGTGGCTGCATTCACTTGTTCTTTGAGGGCTACTTTGCCTACAACTTCAGGCGCATGGGCGGCATGCAGGATCTGTTTGGCCAGCTGTGGAAAGAGTACGCGCTCAGTGATTCGCGTTATTTGACCCAGGACGCGTTTGTCTTGTGCATGGAGACAGTCACTGCCGTAGGTCACCTTTACGCACACAATCCTATCTCCGTACTAACGCTACGGGCAGGCCTTCTGGGGACCCCTCTCCTTCGTCACCGCCTACTTGATCGCTGTCGACCACCCGCTTCGCTACTCTCTGCAGCTCATCGTCTCGCTCGGCCAGTTCTATGGCGATGTCCTGTACTACGCGACTTCGCTGTTCGACCACTACATCCTCGATGTAGCCTACACCCGCCCTGAGGCTGCCTACTACTGGGGCTACTTCGTGCTCATGAACTTCTTTTGGATCGCCGTCCCTGGTTACCTCATGTACCAGAGCGTCGATGCTAGCGTTCGCGCTTTCCGTGCTGTCAACGACGCCTCCAAGCTGTTGCAGAAGGCCCAGCAGATGGGCTACTACAAGAAGAAGGCTTAGAAGCAATTCGACGGCAGACGACTCGATTAGGATGTGTTGTGGGAGGAACGGCGTTCTGGCGCGAATGTACTCGAAAAGTAGGATGATAGATGTTGTGTAGATGTACATGTACCCTAGATTCGCAGCTATCATGGCTTGATTGCTTGCATGCTAGACGAGTACACATGGTGGCAATACAAAGAAAAAACATGTGGATGAACATTTCGTACATGGAGCTACTTCGACGGGAGTGCACGTCAGATGAAGTGTATCGCTGACCTTTTCCGGAACAGCCTTGTTTTGTCGATCGTCGGCAGGCCGGCAGCTGAACTTCGGGCCTTCGTGTGGGGTAATTACCTGCAGACCTTGTATATATCTAGAGACTCCTTGGGACCGCTTTCCAAGCGTCACCCGCATTCACCGTCACCCGCATTCATCGTCACCTCACCATTGCCATACCTCAAGATGCGGTGAGAAGTCCGGGCTCTACACTGTAGATAGCATTGGCACGCAATGGTTTAACACTTGCACCAAAGGTCTACAAGATGCATTTAGCAAATTCACGTCAAATCAAGTACCGGAAACTCCATACAGCTGGCAGGCGACAGCAGATGTATCTGGATGATAACCGATCAATTGTTTGTATCCTGCATGTAAACTCGTCCCCGGCTCCGAGTAGCTGTAGCAGCCGTTGAGCCGCACCTCCAAGTAGAAGCTCTGTCCCTCTTTGTTTGCATCTTCGCTGGTGTTTCCTCTTGCTGCACTCGTCACCTCTGAGCCTTCTTGTTCAGGGCAAACAAGCAGCAGCAAACACGGTGGCTGCCACCTCCGGGCCAATCTGATCGAATGATCGAAGCATGGATGAACGTGCAGTGACCAGCGAGTGCGTCACGGATCATCCCGAGCCGCACGCATCCCCACCGAGTGTCAGCGACGCCCACGCTGCAAAAGAGGAGGCTGGGAACGAGACGAGACCGTCGCTGACGAAAGCAAACAGCAAGCACCATCCATCTTACGGGCACATGCTTGGCGTAACCAAGCACTATCCGGCTCTTATCGTGAGCGGTGCGGTTAGCCTTGTTTTGTTGCTGGGTGGGCCATGCGCTGGAAACCATTGGATCGCCAGCATCACACATGGATCTAGCACAACAACCTTGAATTGCACCACCGCCCTGCCTGACGCTCCGTGCGAGCGGGACCTCACTGCAGAACCCCCCCCCCCCCCCCCCAAGACACTCGTTGACACACATCTGCCGCCACCCGCATCCCCTCGCTGACGCTGACTGAGCCCCGAAGCGGGGAGAAGACTACTACGAGGTAGCCAAGCTGTCGAGGTCCGGGTCGCTGTAAACATTCCCCCGGAGACGCCGCCGCCCAAACAATCGCTGCGCCGCTGCACCGCTGCACCGCTGCACTCAACAACAACACCGCCTGGCACCGCCAATGCGCCCAGGGCCTCATGCCCGCCTCGCCGCTGCCCGCTGACGCCGAGGACGCAGCGAGCCCAAAAAAAAATGGTTCACCAGGCAAGAAGCAGGCGACGAACAACATGAACGGCAACGAGTTCGCAAAGGCCATTGGCATCAACAAGCCCGCCAACGTGCGCGACAAGATCAAGAGGTGGCAGCAGGACGGGGGCGCCGACCCTGTTGTCGCCGGAGCAGAGAATGCAGCGCCATCCGCAGAAGTCGAGCCCAAGACGGCGAAGCCCAAGTCGCAGCCAACAACGCCTAAGATGAAGCCAATGGCCGACAAACCGGACTGGAAGCCGGCGCACACACCGACCAAGTCGGCCGACCGAAGCCCGGAGCGGCCGGACAGCGCAAAGAAGACACCGCTTGCACACAACGAGCTCGACGAAGACGTGCAGAGCGCCGTCGCGCCTAAGAAGCGCGTTGTGAGCGACTCACACTGGCGCGCGAAGCAGTCGCCGCCAAAAGACCCCTCCCGTCCTGCACCCAAAGTCATACCCAACGCCTGGGTGCGCCCCTCGCGCATTGTCAAGAAAGACAAGCCAGTCATACCGGAAGAGGTCACAGCCGCACCGCCAACACCGCAGATACCACAGTCACCACCCCTACCGCAAACACTCGCCACCTACATCAGCAAGAGCACAGGGCAGAAGAAAGGCAGCCAGAGGCAAAGACGGCCATCGAAGCCCTCGAGCGCTGGAAAGAGCTCTGGGAACGAGGAGCGCCCCGTCAGCAGTGGGTCTGGCAGTGCAAAGGACCTCACTGGCGTAGAAGTAATAGTGGAGCCCGAGTCTCCCAGGCGCGAGAGGGAGGGGACAGAGATCGTGAAGGTGCGGCGTAGGAAGACGAAGACGTCCCCTCGAGGCTCCCTCTCAGCTGAGGACGCTGAGCCTGTCAAGCACAGACCTGCCCGCAAGTCGGAGCTCGCTCCAGCCCCCGAGGATCTCGCCAACCTCGTCACAGTCGAGTACGCAGAGTCAAGTGTGGTCGATGGGCCAAACCACAGAGTCACATCACCACGAGCAGACGAGTTACGGGAAAGGCGGAGAAGGCGACGGCCGAAGAGCCAGCCTGGAACTGACGATGAAGGCTTCAGAGAGTCCACACGGCGACATCGCAGGACCAAGACCGACACAGTCGACACGGAGAAGGAAGAAGTCATGCGAGAGTTGCGCGCGCAGCAGCCAAGACCGTTGTCACCACCCAACAAAGTTTTCGCAAGCCGACTGGAGGCCTGGCTGGACCGCACCCAGCAGATGCAGGACGAAGCAGAACAGCCAGGGCGGCGCCCACCGCGCCGCAGGCGGAGATCGAAGGAGTCGGCCCAAGAATCTGTGTCTGCACTCGATCTCTCAGCGACAGTGAGGACCGAATCATCAGTCATCACTGCCTCCACGGAAAGCAAGGATGAGCCAGCACCGGCTGAGCCAGCACCGGCTGAGCCAGCACCGGCTGAGCCAGCACCGGTCGAGCCCGCACCGGTCGAAGAGGCAAGGCCGCGCAGCAGCGGTAGTGGCAGTGGCAGTGGCAGTGGAAATGGCAGCAGGCGCAGGCGAAGGCGTCGCAGCCACGAGCAGCGGAAAGCATCTCGCGAACTGAAGATTGATACAAGCGCTGTCGCTGTGGGAGATGCGGCCTCTTCTGTAGTATCCGACGATACTGCTGCAACACCTGTGCCCGGGAAGACCGAGACCGAGACCGAGCCTGAGGTGCCGCTTTCTCCCACGCCGACATTGAAGCGTCGCGGCGCAAAGCGCAGCCAACACGCACGCTCCAAGAGCCGTTCGATGTCTTCCCCACTGCGCGAGAGCATGTCGACAGATGATCTGGCGAAGGAAGATGAATGGAGAGCCGCTTCTGTTGCCTCTTCTGCACCTTCGTCATCGGTGGATGCATCGACCATGGACTTTGAGCAAATCTCGCTGAAACCACATCCTCTCGTAGTACAGCGCCATTTTCCAATAAGAGGCAAGCGTCTGTCTACTATTGCATCGGTCGATTCGTTACCGAGCAAAGTGCAGCCAGCTCCTGCACCAGAAGTTGCGGGCTCAGAGCTGAGCGAGTCGGTGTTCAGCGACGACAGAACAGTTTCTGGTGCGACTGCCTCCGAAGTTGGTTCGCAACTGAACGAAACATCTACAATCGTCAGTCGCAGAAGTACAAGGAAGAACAGGCTCGCCAGTCACGCGGACTTGATATCGGTGTTGTCGATGCCCAAGGCAGGGGCGAAGAGCATAGTGTCTGCGCGCAGCATACGAACCAACAGGAGCCGCCTGGCTACTGCCACAATCCCTGACATAATGAGAGAACTCGCTTCCGACGAAGCCAAATATATGCGGGAGCTGCGCACCATCGTCGACGGTGTCATTCCTGTTCTGCTCAGCTGCGTTCTCTCAAAGACCGACTCCGCCGTCGCCGCCGGTCTCTTCTCTCGCTCTGCCAAGTCTGACCCTAGCGAGGTCACGAAGCCCATCATGGATATGGGTGTCTGCCTCGAGCGACTAAAGACACTGCACAAACGTGTGCCTATGGAAGAACCAGACAACTTTTTCTCATGGGCTCAGAGCGCACAACGGGTGTACGGCGATTACATCAACGTATGGCGTCTTGGTTTCCAAGATGTTGTTATCAGCCTTGCTCCTGCCGATGACGACCCGTTCAAACCAGCAAAGATCGTGAATGGTCCGGACGATGGCGCCCCTTGGGACGAGGGTATGCCGCGCAATGCTGAAGGATACGTTGTGAATGGCGATGGCGAACGAGTCGATGTTGCATACATGCTGAAGCGGCCGTTGGTGCGGTTGAAGTACCTGGCGAAGACCTTGAAGGTGGGTCTCTACCATTTTCGCACGTTCTTGTGATCATCGCTAACTATGGTTCAGGGCCTCAATCACGTCAGACCCTCCGAACGCGCAGACAAGATATCAGCCACTTTCCAAGATCTTGTTGCAGCCGCAAGAAGGAGGTCCAACGATGAACAAGCTCGACTCGAAGACGAGGCTGCCGCCAGCATTGACGCCACACGCGCTCGCGATCCTCGAAGTCTGGCACCGCTTGCTGGCGTGCGAATTGATACTGCTCGGTGTGTACGAGCTAGAGATTACTTCGATATGTATCTGTACCACTCCAGTGGTCAAGAGCTTAGTTGTCGCGTTGAGCTACTACTCCGCGATAATGCACCCGGCACAGGTCAGGGAGGAGATATCCTGCTGTGCGAAGTCGATCCTACGGGACGATGGCTACTGCTTCCACCTATCCAGCAGGGTCGTGTGTCTGCTCGCAACGGCGATATGAAGGGTGAGATCGTTGTTATGATCCGTGGCAACCAAGCTGATGGGTCTGAATGGAGCGAAGTGATGTCACTTACAATCGATGATGAGCAAGCTGGCTTTGAGTGGGTGCAAATGCTTGGCCTGACCCCTATCCCACCGCCAATTTCCGAGATCAAGCGAGACCAGATGGTACCAGGCCAAATAGCAAGACCCACAAGCAGCCATGGTTCCTCCTTGGTGTCCGCAGCAACAGCTTCGACTGTACCCTTCAAGAGCAGGACACCAAGCCCTCATGAAGTCGAGATTCCTATCGGCGAACAGCACACAGAAGTTTCAAAGGTCTGGAACTACGACACGCCTGACAGACGCCGAGAGTCACGCACCGTGTCACCGATTACGCCACCAAGTGGTGACGGCTCCCTTGCAAGCAGAAACCATGATGCAAGCGACATCTCCCCACCAGAGCCACAAACGCCTTTGGGCATGGTGCGACGCACTAGACGTCCTGAAGAAGACCCAGACAGAACACCACGAAGCAGCTTCGACGACGCAGCGCGCTCGGACAACACTGCATCGCCCACAGGGCTGAAGCGCACAAAAGCGAAGAGACTGTCAAGGACTGTGACATCATCGCCTGTCTCACAGCGACCCTCACGTCAGATCACTCTTGACGATCCCATCGAGTTTGTAGAGGAGCCCAAGCCAATTCAAAGCCGTGAGGCTAAGATCGTCGAAGAGGAGAAGCAGCCGCGCCGCAAATCAACGAAGCGTCGTGGTAAGAACTTCAGTGTATGGATGCCAACATCCGAGGTGGACTACTCGGACAAGTCCGACGAAAGCGAACAATCTGTCGAAGAAGAGTCTATCTCGCCCCCAGGCTCCCCACCGCGACCGCAAGCACACAGGCGGGTATCGTCGACACCATCAATGGAGCTACCATCCATCCCAAGGCTAAGGAAGTCGAGCCAGCCCTCAACACCATTGCGAGAGGCTGCAAACGCCGACGAACTGCCTGAGCCACCCGCCTCGGCGCCGCCAAAAATGGGCAAGCCTCCTCCCAAGACTCGCGCGGAAGAAGACGATGATGATGCACCACCAGCTCCTCCTCCGCACCGATCGCCCAGTCCAGCTACACCCGTTACTCTAAAGGGCACCAAGACACCCAATTTCACGCCGGTACTGCCCGGGTGGAAGACAAAGCGGCGGTCATCTTCGCCTCTCAAGCACGAGTACGAACCATCGACCTGCACCGAATCGTCTAGTGAGAGCGAAGAAGATGTTGTATCCGAGGATGATGCAAGTTACTCAGATGACGCCAGTCTGACATCCGACTCCTCAGAGGGTGAACGCGATGATGATGTCCCAACACCGTTGATGCCACTCAACTATACCGCACCCCGAAGCTACGCCACACGCCCCTCTTCTGCTGGTAGGGATACTACTCCGCTCGAACCATTACCCGAAGAAACGAGAGAGTTTCCGAAGGTGTCGCCGCCCGCTTCAATCTATACCCTGCCAAACGGTACGATCACCCCATCTCAGTCTGCATCGAACCAGCCCTACCGCGCCGTTCCAACAAACTCTGGCAAGGCTACCAAGGCAATTGCATCCATCTTCTCTTGGTCAGATGCTGGAAGGTGGGACAGTCTGCACCCAGATGAGTGCAGCATCGTCGTTACACCCGGCAAGATTGAGGTGTTTGAAATCACGGCGACACACGCTAAGCCACTCGTGTCCGATGGCGATGAGATTCTACAGCCAGGAGGACGCGCTCCCCTTATTGCGGTTGAGCTTACCCCTCTGGTTCCCCTGCGCAAGTCAACAGCCATCGACATCTCCATTCGTTCGCCACCAACACCCGACTCACGCATTACCACTGGCAACAACATCATGCTGAGGAGCCGTAATGCTACTGAGTGCGCGCAGCTATATGCCATGATCAATCAGTCCCGCATCAACAATCCAACCTACCTTGCTCTGCAGAACGCTCGAGGTCCGTATGGGCAGACAAGCTGGGCAGAGGCAATGGATCGCCGTAACGAAGCAAGAACTAATGCTTCCTCGGGGTCCGGATTGTTTGGAGGCACATTAGGCAGGAGGAGCAGCTACAGAAAGTCAAGCACACGCGCTGCCTCCATCTCTGCCGCTACGGAATCCTCGGTAGGTACCATGGGTACCGCAATGCGATCCGCACTTAGTCGTTTCTCCTTCGGCAAGGGCGGCATGTTCAGCGTGCGCAATTCGACGCTCGGGTCACGATCACTCAACAGCTTCGACACCGGGTCTAGCGGATCCCTACCTGGTTCAGGCGCATCATCGCCCAACGGACCTGGTGGAGCAGTTGGCGCACCGGCAGGCCTCACAAACACAAAGTGCAGGCTATACGAGCGAGAGAGTCTGAAGAAGTGGCGTGACATGGGCGGTGCGAGACTTACGATCATGCTACCGAGCCCACACCCAAGTGCGCCAGGCAGCCCCAATCCTCTGCAGCGCTCTCCCGGCATACGAGACCACACACAAGAGCGCCGCATTCTGGTGACTAGCAAGAAAGAAGGGCAGACATTGCTCGATGTGACGCTGTCGGAGACGTGCTTCGAAAGAGTCGCACGTAGCGGTATCGCAGTGTCTGTATGGGAAGACAATGTTGATGAGAGTGGGCAAGTGGGACAAGTTGCGAAGACAGGTGGCGTCAACGGCGCAAGAGCAAGGGTCTTCATGATCCAGATGAAGAGTGAGAGAGAAGCTGCGTACTGCTTCTCATTACTGGGCAAGATGAGGTACTAAGAGGAGGATGACTACAGGGCGAAAGGGCGATATGAGGCGACAGTCATATACACGGCACCCACACCAGACCGACATGTTCAGTTTTGATTTCAGCGAGCGCGGCGTTTACAGATGCATCTTGGCTTCCGCGATACCAGTACCATATCTACGCAACTACATTTCCTTGAGTTATATTCGAGAGGCAGCAATCTACGAATACCTTCCTTCCGCCATGGATTTTCGAAGCGGCTTTATCATCTATGGTTTTCGTTTAGCAGCATATATGGGAGCGTTTTTGGTGGACTTAGTGCACATAACATTTCGAGTGCTTTTGTTTCAGATGTACTTATAAAAGGTGCGTGGATGGCGGGAAACGTGGGAGAAGAAGAGTAATGGTGGTACATGGAGGATTGTTGCACGTCGACGGAGAGGGATGAGAGAGAGGTAGATAATGAAGAATGAACATCAAAGTGTGCTCACCATCGTGTGGTGTTGTTGAGTGCATGTGGTGGGTGCTGTCTCGTGTGTAGGTGCCTTCCTTCCGTCGCGCCTTTCCTGACCACAGTGGCGGATCTCACCAGGTCAAGGCTTTCGCCCCTCTCGTAACCTACATTCTTCCTCCACACCATCCCACCGCGTCTCATTGCAACCGGTCTTGAGTGAGCACCTGTGCACATTCACGGCTGCAGCATACCTTCTGCAGTTGACGCACTGCCATGCAATCCATCTCTCACCGTACCTATACGCACTTGCGCTGGCCACCAAAGACTCGAATCTTTGCCATCGCGCAGTCGAGTACACATGGTGAGTCGGATACCTCCAGTCTCGTGGCATCACCTTACACCTCTCTTCCCTTCATTGGACTCACTTTTCAATCATGCAGTGTCACTGACACGCCCAGCAGCCTCGTTTTCGGACTACGCTACCACGATTGAACGGCTGAGGATGCTACATCAACTCAGACATCGATCTCGGCTCAATGTTTCAGAGCCACGCTCTCGCCTCAAGGCTCCGGACAAAATCAATCCTCGTCCAATGATTTTGCTTTCTTGGTTTAAGCACAGTTTCCATAAACTCAAAGTGGGAGATGTTTTTTGTTCATCTATGTAGCGGCAACTGCCACTGTATAATACTGATAGCTATGGTAAACGATAACATAGGGCTATTGGGTTGATGGAAAACTGCGCTGTGTTGATATCTAGCTAGGAGGTGACGGTATATACATGACTTGAAACGTGCTAAACATGACCCGTTACAACCATGTGTATTGAGGCTCATGTGTAACGTATATTGCAGCAGTCTGATACCGCAACACACCCCCCCAGCTGCCGTGAACAACAAAGCTGAACTTGTACTTATCGGTACCATCCTGTGAGTCCCGCTGGATCTGGTATCTCAGCGTTGTGCGTAGGTCCTACAACGTAGCGCTCTACGCTGTCAAGGCCAAGTTGTTTGACAAATTTGTCATGCTTCTGCCTCACTAGTGACTTGGTGAGTCCATCAGCTGGCATGTCTGCAGTTGGACACCAAACGATGTGTAGACGCTTGTTCTGTACTTCCTGTCTTAGCCACATCTGATGCGTATCCACGTGGCGTAGCTTCGTGTGTAGTCTATCATCCTGCTTTGTGACTATACCTACCGTCTGCTCGTTGTCACAGTAGATGATGGGCCTCGCATCTGGGCTGAAGTTAATGTGCTTGAATACTCTGTTCCACCACTCCATTTCTCCTCCAGCTACTGACAACGCCATCAGCTCTGCTTCTGTAGTCGACTTTGTGACAGATCGTTGTCGTGTTGCCTTCCAGTCTATACACATGCCGTACAGCTTGAACAGGTATCCATACGAGCTCTGTCGGGACTCTACATCGTCAGCAAACGCTGCGTCAGATGCTCCGTAGAACGTGGACAGATCGTTGAATTGGTTGATGTACGTTGTGTTGTTCCTTGATTGTTTACACGCTCCAATAGCAAGGTACTTGGTACCAAGTAGATATCTCCACACATGTCTTGCAGCTGCTAGGTGCTTCTGTCCAGGGTTCTGTAGGTGACGTGCTAAGACTGAGTGTGCTCGTGACACATCAGGCCTTGTGAATGTCGATATATAGGCCAGTGATCCTACTAACTGCTGGTATGTCTGTGTACGGTTGATGTTTGGCTCCTCTTCGCTTGGCTGCAGGTAGCTCTCGGTCAACGGTACGGCTGGGTATCTTCCTGATGTTTGAGCCAGGTCAAACTTCACTGACACCTTGTCAATGAACGAGTCTTGTACCAGTCGTATAGTTCCTGTGGTCCAATCTCTTACTACGCGTACGCCCAGGAACCACTTCAGGTCTCCTAGACTCCGTATGTCATACGCTGCCTTAAGTTGCTTCTCAAACTGACTGTGATACTCAAGTTGCTGTGGGTGTACCAGAACAACTATATCGTCCACGTAGAAGAATACAATCAGTTGATCACTCGTGAACAGGCACGGTACGTCCTTGATTGGCCTTAATCCCATTCTTATCAATGTCTCTTTCAGATGCTTGTACCACAACAGTGGCGCGTCTTTCAAGCCATATAGGGCTCTCTTCAACTCCAGTAGTTCACCCATCTGTTGGACAAATGGCTCTGGTGTACGTACGTAGACGAGTTGTTCTAGTGGTGTGTTGAGGAATGCGTTGAGCACATCGTACTGATATGCCTGTAGGCCAAATGCAGCTGCTATTGCCATCAACAGCCGGAACACACGTGCTGCTAGTGTAGCTGCGTATGTGTCTCCCCATTCATCCTGTAGGTCTCCTCTGACAACTAGCCTTGCCTTGTATTTGTATAGATATCCGTCTTTGTCGAACTTGTACGTGAATACCCACTTCAGAGGCAGTATCTGTGTCTCAGCTGCTGCTGCTGCTGTTGCTGTTGTTGCAAAGCAGCCTTTTTTCTCACAGCTAGTGAACTCTGTACGTGCTGCTTCTTGGAACTCCTGTCCATGTAGGTGTTGTTCTAGGTCTTTCCACCTACGTGGAGGTGCTGGGAGCTGGTCTCTGTGTAGTCGCGTACGAGGTGCCTCACCCAGTAGCTTCACAGATTGTGACGGATTGACAGCCAGGGCAAATGCTGCATAATATGATCCCAGCGTACGTCGCTGTCTTCTTGACGTCAACACGTTTGCCTCGTCAATGTGGCTGCTAATCTCTTCTCTCCTTGGAGCGTTGTTCGAATGTCGATCTGGAGCCTCTGCTTCTGCAGGGATAGTATGCCAGCCTCGTGGCATCTCTACAGTCTCCTGACTGCTCTCAGCTGTCTCCTGGCCATCGCTAACAGTGTTCGGACTGTTCCCCAATGGTTGAGTTGGCTCAGGGGTATTCTCAGGGGTTGGTAGCCATTGTGTCGTAGTCTTCTTAGTTGACCGCTGTTGTCTAACAGCCTCAGCAAGAAGCTGGTCTTCGGCTTGTTCTGAGTCTGACTGTCTGTAGACTATGTCGTCAACATATGACTGGCTCAGTACTTGCTCAGTCTCCTGATCATCTTCTTGTGGTTCTGGGATGTCAAGGATCGTTGCTATCTCATGTAGCCTCTGTCGGTTGGGGTATGTCTCCTCTGTCCCACTCTCAGATGGCATGAATACTACATCTCGTGTCCGTAATACCCGCTGCAGTGTAGGCATCCACACACGGTAAATGTTTGTAGAGTCGTAGCCAACTAGTTGTCCCACTAAAGCGCGTGATTGTAGCTTCTCCCCACGCTTCAGCTTAGTGTTCAGTACGTACGCTCGAGATCCAATAAGGGCTAGGTGAGCCACTGTTGGCTTCTGTCCTTGTATAATCTCGTACGGTGTTTTCCAACCTAGGGCTTCCGTTGGAGTACGGTTGAGTAGATATACTGCTGTCATACAACACTCGTTTGACAGTTCCATAGGCAGGTCTCCGCCTATACGTATTGCTCGCCCTCTGGTGACAATGGTGCTTCCAGCTCGTTCTGTTAGACCGTTCTGCTCCTCAGTGTACTCGGCTCGTGGTTCAACAATGATTCCAAGCTCTCTGAACATCTGGAGCATCTCACTGTATCCACGGTCGCTGTCCAGTCTCACAACTGACACCTCAGCATGATACTGACGTTTGATCTTTGCTAGTAGTCGACTAGCTGTACGTTTGAGGGTCGTTGAGCTCTTATCTGGTAGGCAGCAGGCCTCGTGCCATCTGCTGTACTGGTCAACCGCGTGGAACATCCACAGATCACCGTTGTAGCAGCGCTCTGTTCTCTCACGTAGTTGGACAAGGTCAATACCCAGTCGATAAAACGGACGTCCAGCGGGTTCTCTCTGTGGCCGTCGACTGACGAACTTGTGTAATTTTGCCTGTACACAGATCTCACACTCCTTCCACTGTGGTGCCTTAGGCTGTTGGTCCATCTGTACGCCGTCAACGTGGCTGTCCAGTTGGTCCACTGCTTTCTGGCTGATGTGGCCAAACAGATTGTGAGCGTCCTTCTGGCTGACTACGAGAGGCTTTCGATCGTCTCGTGATGGCTTTGGTACTGCGTAGCGTGTTGCGTATACTGACAATAGAGCTGGCTGTGGTACCTGCTCTCTCTCATTGTTGATCAACCAGTGTCCGTCCTGGTACTGTAGTAGACAAATCACGTTTGATGCCTTCTCTTGATACAGGCAGTCTCGTCCTGAGTCAAAGTGTACTCCAAGAGGTCTGCTGCGTGACAGTCCTACTACACTCGTGAAGAATCCAGGTATGTAGGCCACATACGTCAACTTCATCTGACTTTGTCCTGTTGGAGTGCTGACGTTGAGTACAACCTCACCCCACTCCTCTATCTGAGCTAACACTCCGCCTGCGTAGACGTAGTCTGTGGGCTCTCCTTTCTTTGTTGTAGTCCAGTTGGATCCCTTCGTGTTGGTGACGTGACAGTTCGAACCTGGGTCCAATATCCACCTGGTGAGTAATGGTGGCTGGGTCTGATCGGCTATGGCTGTAGTCTGTAGCATAGCGTTGCAGTGTGTTGTACTCCTGACTGGCTGGCCATCATCCATGCTGATCGTAGACTGTCTTATGACATCTTCTGTCAACTTGCCATCCTTCTTGAGTTGAGACTCTACTCTCCTCAGGGCTTTTGCTGCCAGATTCCTGGACTGTTGACGCAGTTCGTCAAACTTCCTCTGTACTGAGTGGTTGGGTCTCCAATTCCGTGGTCGTAGACTGTGATTGATGTATGGGCAGTCCTTGAACCTGTGCTCATCTCCACAGAGGCATACCATGCGTTGTGTAGATCCTCTTGAAGCAGTGGGGCCGTCTGGCTTGGCTGCCACTCCTAATGTTGCAAAGGTACCAAGGGATGATGCAACTGGACTTGTTTGTTGGTAGTATGACCGGAATTTAGCGACTAGATTCGCAGTCGACATGTACTGCTCTCCTTCTTGGTCCTTTGTTATCATTTCGTCTAGCTTCACAGCGGCCCAGCTGTTGTCTAGACCCCTGATTGACAGTATAAAGTCTTCCTGCGCTCGGTTGCCGTTTACTTTTGGCATCCCAGCTTCCTGAAGTAGTCTAGCAACTGTTACCCACTCATCAAGCCATGTGTCCAAGCTGGCCTTCTTTGGCCTTGTGCACACCGCTTGATAGCGGATGCGTAGCTGTCGATTCCTCTCTCCTACTGATAGGCAGAGGTGCTTCTTGAGTGTCGTCAATCGACTGTACGGGTCTCGGCAGTTGATAATCAAGTTCAGATGCTTAGCATCAACTGTCCTGATAATCTCAATGTTGAGATCCTTCACAGCATTCTGTTTTCGTTGCCATATTGCTGCTTCACGCTCATACTTCTTGGTCCACGTGTTGTAGGCTGATAGCTCTTGATCAGACAGGTCTTCAATGTCGATATCCTCTTGCTCCTCTTGAGATAACTGCCTCCTTATGAACTTCCAAATAGGCTTCTCTTTTGGCTTCTCGTGCTTGAGCTGTGGTAGCTCATCTGCTGACAGACTTGGGTCGACATATGGCCATATATCGTGTCTTTCTGCTATATCTCTTTTCACAAGTAGCCATAGCTCCCAGTCGTCAGGCTTGCTCAGTATAACTGACGTCTTCGTCACTAGCTGGTCCTGTCCATAAGCACTCATTTTTCCCTCTGCAGAACGCGCTCTGTCTGATGTTTCTGATAATTGGTTCGGATTTGTGTCATGCAGCAGTCGGCTGCTTCTGACGGTATGGTCAATAGCCTGTTGTATAGGCTGTAGGTAAACGGGTGAACGCAGCAATTAACTGAAGGCTTCCGGGCTCATAACTGTAGCGGCAACTGCCACTGTATAATACTGATAGCTATGGTAAACAATAACATAGGACTATCGGGTCGATGGAAAACTGCGCTGTGTTGATATCTAGCTAGGAGGTGACGGTATATACATGACTTGAAACGTGCTAAACATGACCCGTTACAACCGTGTGTATTGAGGCTCATGTGCAACGTATATTGCAGCAGTCTGATACCGCAACAAAATCTGCTAAGCTTTGCCTGCGCCTCGAGATCGCCACTCAAAGATACGACCCAATTTCGAACCACATAGGTCGGTGCTGCATAAGCCTTGAAGGTCACGCTGACTACGATGCCAAAGTTTGTCCCTGCGCCTTTCATGGCCCACAGCATGTCGTCTTCGTTTTCCGGGCACACAGACACAGCAGGTCGATGTTGACTTGGCACATACCCGACGCAAAGAACTTCACCAGACTCGACACTGACCACCACGGCACCAATGATGGCATCGCAGGCGAGGCCGTGCAATCTAGCGAGGTGTCCGATGCCGCCTTGTAGCCACAGTCCCGCACCTACACTCGGACGAGATCCTAAGGGTACCGTTACGCCCGCTGCCATGGCCTTTCCGATGACATCTCCTGTCGTGCAGCCAGCTTCGACGACGACCAAAGCACGGCAGTCCAGTTCGGTGGTTTTGGGCTTCTCTTCTGTTGTAAGCACGTATGCTTGGTCGAAAGCACTCATGTCGATCGAGACAACGTTATTCCGGACACAGTGGCCACTGTGACCCCCCGCGATCACCGTCAAGCCAACTTTATGCTTTATGGCCCACTGAACGCACAGCTGTATGTGCTGGATATCCACTGGCCTATAGATTGATGCGGGGCGCTGCAAGCGGGCCTCTCGATTCTTGATTGATCTGTCGCTCTGGATTGCTGGTACTTGCGCTGTCAGCTGTGACAATTCGGTTGCATGTCGATTGAAGGCCACCAGTATATCGGGCGAGCTGAACGACAGATGTTTAGGATGAGCTTCCTCGTGACGGCCCAAGGTACGACATGCTTTACGCCACTCCGTGTGAAGAGACTTTCGCACCTCTTCATCCCGCATCGTGAACCCTGCGATGAAGGAAGCAAAGTCGTCCAACACCTTATCATCATCTGCCACCCTGACGACTCCGGTAGGGAAAGAGGCACTTTGGTGACATACTAGACCGTCAAGGTGCAGAGCTCCGTCACGATGGAAAACGACCACCATTTCACCTCCTTGCTTCCTGAGCATCTCCAGCGCCTGCTCGACGACGCTGCGTTTTGATCGCATGGCATACATGCTATGGCAAAGGAGAATTAGGTCGTAAGGTTTTCCTCCATCATGCATGTGATTGTCGTTGACGCTCCCTGTGTTGTCATGCATCGCAAAGGGTACCCGGTGGATGCAGACTGGAGTTTCTAAACAAGGAAGCACTGACTTTGCCTGGTCATCGGGCAAGAGCCATGCTTCCAGTTCAGTCGCGAACAGACTATTAGGCTCGAAAGCTGTGTATTTTCGAATCTTCCTCCTTTGGTGATAGGGAAGACGTCCTAACACACTCTTTGGGCCGGGCCCAATCTCGAGTGCAGAGATCTCGACTCTTGAATCGAGTAGTGGAGCCAGTAGCTGAGATAGTTGCGGGACAATGAAGCTCTGATAGTTCGTTGAGCCCTGCACCAATACGTTGAAGCCGGCCCTGTATTGGCTATCCGATAGCGTCTTCTTTGAAGAGGTTGTATCTAGTCTGATGTTCGAACGAAGTGTTTCTTTTAACTCTTCGAGCGTGGCCATTTTCAATGAGTGCCAATGGCCTGGATTTGCGTACTGGTGATGGTGGGGGTAATCTTATCGAGGGCAGGGGTCGATGACAATCGAGTGTTGAGGGAGGCGGTGGCGATCTGAAAGGAGGGCATAGAAGCTTTTTGTGCTACAAGTGGGCATCTTCTGCACGGCAGATCCTTATCTGCTCTTGATGCGCCCGAAAACTTCTGGCGAGCCAACCTCAAATGCTCTAGGCTATATTTGGCATATTGTGAGTTGAGGCTTGTCCAGATGTTCTGAACCTTAGCTAAACAGGCAAACATGCGGGGAGTTTGCCTGCAACCCGAGCATATCCCCGCCAAGTGAATTTCAAAGCGGCAGGTGCACAGTAGCCTACGTGCTTTGATGTTGGCATTCGAAGCTGATGCAAACTCATTCTCTGCCCATGGAAATCAACAAAGAACACGTAGAGCAGCAACAAGTTTGACCTGCATGCAGTTATCCGACGCTGGATCTGTAGCAACCTCGAGCTTGAGCTTGGTTCCAATGAGGCAACTGCTGGAACGTTGGCATGTCGACCGAAGTGCTTCCAATTGCGGTTAGTGTTGGTCATATAGTGGATGGAGTCCAATGCAAAACTGGAAACGCTCGCACGTGCTGGTGTCAGAACGGATCGGCCCGAGAACCTAGGCCCACTCACAGAACCTCATGTTGTGGGCCTTGCACACACCAAGGTCGTCCCGCAGGCTAGACTGTTGCTCATCGTCAGGCAGCAAGGACTTGATCTGTGATGGCATTGAAAGCAACCGCAATGACAAAGAAAGACCTTCGTCCTCTAACTGACGTATTTTGTCAGCCTTGTGTGTGTACATTGTAAGGCGATGCCGCGCACGTGCCCTCAAGGCTCAGATGTAACGGGATCTTGATGTTAAACGTTACCTGTAGCCGCTTATCAGCGAAACATGCATATGAAGAACGAAAAGGCGCCGATCAAGGCTAGACCAAATACCAAGTTAACATGCAAGTTGTGTAGCACGCGCAGCAAGGTGCTGGCATGGCGGTCAGACTGGAGCAGGGATCTGCCCCTTTGCGCACACATCGCTGACGAAGGATCACAGCATTTGCAGCATGCTGTCTTTGATCTTTGTTCTGTACGCTCTTGCATTATATCGGCCTCTAGCGTCACGCAATGCACCTAGGTTAACAATTATGTGGCGTGGAGTTGATCGGCCGTGCCGCAAGTGATTTGATGATAACGCGTTAGGCTGATGATAAAAAATGGGGCGTCAGCACACAGAAGCCTTACCCGCATTGGCCGTCAGCGATTTGACCAGGTCAGCAACCTCTCGCTGCGGGCCGCTACTATCGCTGACGAACTATTATGCTCTTTCGTAGTTCCAATCATCCGCGCAGCGACGCGAGAACGTACCGATGGTCTGCACGGTGTGCAGCTTATCCAAGGGTCCTCGATAAGTCAATGCTAATTGGTGTACGCTCGCAAGAGGACGGTCGGGTTGGAAGAAGACAGAGGAGAGCTTGCGAGAGCTACTCAAATGTGGAGTGCTGGGTCCTCACCCTTTTGGCCAATTCCCCCTCCCTGAGGCTAGAACATCCCACCGCGCAGAACCACAAACATCGTTCAAGCACCTCCAACCTCAGCCTCCCCCTCTGGTAAACTCTGAGCTAGGCAATAGTGTACTTCAGCCATGTCCTCGCAGTGTCAGAAGCTGCAACAGCAAGACACCCCTGTTCTACTGTGGATGACCGCGTTTAACGTCTCCTCGGGGGTCCGAGGTGCTAGCTTAGAGATGGGGGGTAACGCTCCAGGCGCCGGGGGTATCGGTACGTCGGAGGAAACGAGATTAGGAGGCGCGTGGTCCGTGCCCACGCGGTTTTTCGAGAGGGGTGGCCTGTGCGTAGATTTTGGCCTTGGCAACGAGGCTGTTGACAGCCTCGTCAAAATAGTATCGCGACGAGAGCCTCACCACGCAATTGCCATTTTGCCCTATAGTCTTGGAGCACTATCTTGTTGCTACCAATATATTCGTTACTATGTCGTCGTACAG